>NW_002987499.1:30658-49927 GCF_000006295.1 Pediculus humanus corporis | reverse complement strand
TTTTTCAACAAACAAAACAATAAAAAATTGTATTTCGATTAATTCCGCAAATGAATGAATGAATGAGTGAATGAATAAATGAATGAATGAGATCGTTCGTTTATTACGTACGATATCCGGTCTACCGCCACCCCCCACACACACACAACGCACCACACCCCTTTCATTCTTTTGCGACAAATTTCCCTTCTTCTTCTCTTGAAAAAGTAAAATTTTTTTAAACATTTGTTTTGTCACTTTCGCCATAATCGAGTTTCGAAATGAATCAATCAATCAATCGATAGATCAATCAAATCAAATTATTATTATTATTATTATTATTATTCAACATCGCCGACACATTATGTTTAGAAACGAAAAACAAAACGAAAACTTTTTTTTCATTATTAAACAAACAAACAAACAAACAAACATTTAAGTGTGTATTTTAATCCATATTCGAAACGTTGAATTATTTATGCTTTGATTTTTTTCATAACACGGTTGTTAATAAAATTTCCTTTTTTTTCTTCTCCGTTTGTCGTCGTCGTCGTCTATCAAACGCATGTACGTACGCCATTTTGTTTTTCTTTTACTCCGCCATTTTAAAAATTTTCCTCAGTGCTTTTTTTTTTCCCCATTAAATACGAAAAACTATCTAGAAACTGAAGAGAACCATCATAAAAAAATTTTCTTTCTTTTTTTTTTAATACGATGATGACGTTGATGGTTAACGACAATCAACAAACAAATTCAAATCCGCCATTAAAATTATCGTTTAAGGTATTTGCAGGATTCAGGTAACGAAAACCTTTTTTTCTAAACAAAACCGTATCGCCTTTCATGTTTTCTTTTCCTTTCCTTCCCCTTCCTTCTTCTTCCTTCGTCTCCCTTTCCCCCGTTTTTGTTTTTTCTTATTCTTATTCTTCGAATCCCTTCTTCATTCAATCATTAATAAAAAACAATAATAATAATAATAATAATGATAAAGAAAAATTTTTTAAATTGAATGAATTTGATATATGAAACTTTTTCATTACTTCGTCGTTGAATCAACCGTAAAAAAATTTGATTAATCGTTGAAGTCTACGCGCGCGCGCACGCACACACATTTTCCTCCTGTTAACTTTCTTATCCAACGTTTTGTGTGCTAATCTCGACGTTTTTCCAAAATTTTAAAAATTGATTAAACGAGGAAAGGGATGATGATAGTGCTGATGCTAGTGCTGATGCCAGTGCTGCCACCATCACCGCCACAAAAACACTTTTTTTAAAAAAGTAAACGCGGAATGATTTAAATCAAGGTTGGTGGTTAACGTGTTTTTCTTCTCCCTCATCTTCCTCATTTTCCTCCTCATCTTCTTCTCCTCCTTCTCCTTCTTCTTTTTTAATAATAATGATTTAATGTTTCCGTTTAATTAATTATAAAAAAAACCTACGAAGCAATTTTTTATTTTCACTCCACATTTTCCTCCTCCATTTTGAAAATTAAGAAATTTTTAAACGTAACAACCGCGCGGTAAAAAAAAAAAAAAAGAAAACAAATAATAATAATAATATTAACAAATAAAATATTAATGATCGATTAATCGATCGATCGATCGATTGCGAGTTTGACAAAATGCATCGTCGGAAAATTCAACATCGGTTTTATATGTAAAAATACAAATACAGACACAAATCTTCTATTTGGCAAATTTTCGTCTGCTTTTCCTCCTCCGTTTATTATTATCATTATTATTATTATTATTTTACGTACGTTATTTAAATTAACCGAAAATTAAAATACCGTGAAGATGCGATGAACACGTTTCGTAAAATTTTTTATTTTTTTTTAAGGAAGTTATTTATTTTATTTTTATTTTTTTTCCGTTTGTTTTTTTTTTATTTTTTGTAGAGATAATCATCTCGCGATCCCTTGTTTAACATTTTAATACCGAACGTGAAAAGGAAATGAAATAATAATAATAATAATAATAATAATAATAATAATAATAATAATAATAATAAGCCAACGGCCATAGCGTGCTGGTCACACCGGTTCCCGTACGATCACCGAAGTTAAGCAGCATCGGGCGTGGTGCAAACTTGGATGGGTGACCGTCTGAGAACGCCACGTGCTGTTGGCTTAAAAGAGCAAAAAAAAATGAGAACAAGACAAAGTAAGAACCAAAAAACAAATCTTGTTCTACTGTCGACCTGAGGCAGCTCGACGAGAATGTGAATTTCACTGCTTCTGACCCTGGCCACTCCAAAGATGTTAGTCACCGGAGCCCAGGTCAGGAGACAAATCGTTCCCATCGAAAAAGACGGACTCAGGAAGACCTTCAAGAATTGATGTGGTGCTATCTTATAATAAGTGGCACCACCGAAATTCGAGTATTTGTCCCTAAGGAATCGGGTAGAAACCTCGGATAAATACTTAAAAACTCCGACAAGTAGCCTTGTCGTGTTTAATGGTGGATAATAATAATAATAATAATAATAATAATAAATTTAAATGCAGTTTTCGTAAAAAAAAACATTTCGTTGTGTTATTATTTCGCGGTCACGATTTTTTTTACATTCTTTTACCACGTCGATGACTTCATAAACAAGGTATTCGCAAAATACAATAAACCTAAAATTTCATAATTTAAAAGAAAAAACCGCGAAAATTCAAATTCGAATCCGCGAAAAAAAATAATAAAAATAATAAAAAAATTGGTTTTCCCCCATCGTCGACGTGTAATAATCTCGTTCACGATTTGATATTTAAAAAAAAAAAAAAAAGCAAATAATAATAATAATAAATAAAATCCAGGAAAAACGAGTATCAAATTTTGAACAAAATAAAATAAAAAAAAAAAAAAAAAAAAACAAAATGATTTAATGGAGAACCACATAAAAATCCATAATTGGCTTCTTTTTTTTTTTATTTAAACGCGGACATCTTTATCGTAATTATAAAAACTCATCATTTACAATTTGTTCATATGAGATTTTATTACGAAAGATTCGACGGCCGTGAATGCATAAAAAAAAACCCTGTAATTTTCCCTCTCTTCCTCTCTCTCTCTTTCCCTCTTTTTCCCTCTCTTCCTCTCTCTCTCTCTCTCTTTCTCTCTCTTTTCCTCTCTTCTATCTCTCTCCCAACTTTGACCATTATCAACTGGTTTCACAGTCAGTCTATTCCGCATTGTATATCCCTCATAAGTTTTTTTTTTTCGAATCAATTTTTTCCTTTTTCTTCTTCTTCTTCCACGTTCTTTTCAAAACTTTAAACAATTTTATTTATTTCGAAACAGTACAAAAAATAATAATAATAATAATAATAAATTTTTTTTTCTTCCTTTTCTTTCTTTAAAAATAAAAAAATAGGTCACGCCATTTGAATAATAATAATAATAATAATAATAATAATAATAATAATAATAATAATAATAATAATAAACTCCCGGCAGAATATTTTTTTTTTTTTTTAATAACGAAAAAAAAAAAAAAAATTCATTCTCTGTCGTATTTTGAATTGTTAATAACGATGATGATGATGACGATAATGAGTTTTAATTTTCATTTATTTTTCTAGAAAAAAAAAAAAAATTAATTCCCAGGAAAAGGTGAGTGAAAAAAATGAGAGATTCGTTAGTTAATAAATATACTCTTCACTCAGGTTGATGCCTGGATGCGGAAGAAGAGGAGAGAGACAAATGAAGACAATTCGGAAAATGCAGTCGTATTTATATGACAATCAGCGCCTCGACGCGGTGACGAATCACAACATCTCATTCGAATATTATTATTATTTATTTCCGGCTGCTCAACGTGTTACCTCCCTCTACTACCCTCCCTTTGTTTAATTATTTTACGTTCATTTTTTTTTTTTTTTTTTTTTTAAAATGGTTTCAAAAGTACTAATGATGATGATAATAATAATAATAAAGTGTAAAAAAAAAAACCTAACGAACCTAATTGAATTTCATAACGATTTTTTTTTTTTTTTTTTTTTTTTTACTTCAGGTTTGATACGTTACGTTTAATAACAACCGCAATCTTCGTCTCGTCGTAGTCATAATTTCTTTTTTTCCCTTTACCGATAAGTCAACAGTAAGTAATTTTGTTAAAGTAGTCTAAGGTCGCACACGCAATCATTAAAAATCAGGCACGATTCAATAATAATAATAATAATAATAATAAAACTTGAAAAACGCGTTTTAAACGGCGCACGCACGCACGCACGCATTCACGCCCACGACAAACGAACATTTTCGAACGCTTAAAAAAAAATCGCGTAAAAAAGAATAATAAAGTGAAGAGGGAGGAACGGGACGGGGGGAAATAATAATAATTATTATTATTAAATTTCATAACGAAACCGAGATTCAAAAGAAAAGAATTTGTAATTAAAAAACTAACTAACGAACAAACTAATAATAATAATAATATCGATTATCGATTCTCGAAACTATTCGAAATAATAGAAATATAAATACCCGGTTGAAATTATTTCAACAAGTTTTATAATTGTTCGAGAATCGATATCTCCTTCGATCGATCGATCCGTGGTAAATAATTTTTTCTTTCTCGATTCGAAATATTTTCGATTTCGATAACACGCGATTCACAACAAAAGAAATTTTCCTTTCTCTTTTGTCGTCATCAAAATATTATTAAAGAGAGTAAAAAATTTTCACTTTAAAAAAAAAAAGATTGATTGCGATTTTCTTTTTTTCCTTTTTCGTTATGATGAAATTTTTTAAATTCTACAAATTTTCTTTTTTTTTCTTTCATTCATTCTTTCTTTTCTTTTAATTACGAATCGTTTTCCCCCCCTTCCCGCCCTCTCCCTCCTCCCCCGCTTTTATTCTTTTATTTTATTTTATTTCGTTTTCAAAACGATTCGTTCGTTCCCGCAGCTTTTTTTTTTTTTATAGACTCATCCCTCCCTCCCTCCTCCCTTTTTCTTTCTCTTCTTCTTCTGACATTCTAATTACACGTTTCGAAAAAAAAAAAATTCAAATTAAAATCGAACATGTATAAATAAATAACATTGAAATATTTTTCGTCGGCGTTTAAAAAAAAAAAACTATCGTGTTAAAAGCAGTCAAGGCCCTTCGCCCACCATCGTACCAAAAAAAAAAAAAAAAAAATCTTTCAGGTATTTTATCATCACGTGGACTACAACGACGACGACGTACCTTGAACATCTTCAATTTAAATAAATAAATAAATTTATTCTTACGTAAGAATCCAAACAATTGACAAACGATCACGAATAGGACGTAAATTAATAGGGGGGGAGGGGATAAATAGAAAAAGGGTAGTTACTCAAGTACTCGCGTGCGCGCCTGTATGAGTGTGTGTTTGTGGAAACCTGCACGATTTGGTACCACGAAAAAAAAAAAATAATAATAATAAAACGAGACACGCCCCTGCAACAAAAAAATTTATCTTGCTTTTGTTTCCTTCTTCCTACCCCTTTTTATCCCCAACTTCATTTCCCTACCCTTTCCCCCCTCACGAAAAAAAGCGACAAACGGTTCATCGTCGTCATTTACTCAACAAACACACTTTAAAAACAATTCCAGGTCCATACATTCGTTCTCCAAAAATCTCATCGTTTGTTCTATCCGTCCACGCAAAAACTATCATTATTATTATCTCGTCGTTTGTGACGGACGGACGGACGAGCTAAAAAAAAAAAAATAGGTGCAGCAATCATCATCATCTCCTTAAAAGGATTCTTAATGATTTTTTTTTTTTCAAAATTTACCCAAAAACAATCGTAATTCATTGTCTGTACACACGTTCGGTAACGACACAAACGAACGTCCCACGACAACCGGAAAACAAACAAATTTTTCCCAAAAAAATATTTTACCATTAACTCTCATTACAATCGACACAAAAACAACAACAATAACAACAACAAAACATAATTTTTTTCGCTTAAGGTAAGGATCGATCCTATAAATTATCATTATCATTATTACCATTATTATTATTATTATTATTATTATTATTATTATTATTATTATTATTATTATTATTATTATTATTAATTTCAAACGACTATTGTATTCAAATCCGATTTTTATTTTTTTTCTTTTTCAAAAGGAAATAAATCCCGACCCGTTCGGAAAATTTCAAAAAAAAAAAAAAAAAAAAAAAAAAAATCGTTCGCGACCAATTCCGATACGCGATAAAATTAATTTTGAAAAATTTACAAAATTTTAAATTCCGGAAATTTCCGAGAAAAATTTTTTATTTTTTAAACCCTCCCCCCGTTAACCGCCCCGCCCGCCCCCCCGCGTAAACATTTCCTGGGAGTTTCACTTGCATCCCTCCGTAGTAATACGAGACCTTCTCATCAATTTTTTTTTTTTTTTTCTTTGGAACGACCCTTCTTTTTTGAATCTTTCTTTCGTCAAAAAAAAAAAAAAAATTAATAATAATTTGAAATCGAACGTTTTCCTTTCTTTTTATTATTCCCTTTCACTTCCCCCCACCCTATCTACCTCCTTCCCCACCCACTCTCCTCCCCTTTCTTCCTTTTCTTTAAAAAAGCATAGAGAAGAAAAAAAAAACGCGAACGTAAAAACGTAAGCCAATAATTAATTAAATCAATTTTATACGTTAACTGAATTCGAAATAAATTACAGATTTTAATTTTTTCTTCTTCTTCTTCTTCTTCTCTTCCTTCCCCCCTTCCCCTTCTTCTTCTTCCCCTTCTTTTATGCGCCATAAAATTTCGAATAAGCGTAATAATAATAATAATAATAATAATAAAATTTTTTTTTTTTTCGTTAAACGCGTGTGAAGCAAAAAAAAATTTCATATTATTTTGTTTGTTTGTTTGCGCCATTTTCAAAACAAACGAATTCAATTAGTTAAATTTAAATTTCTATGTAACAAAAAAACTCTAACTTCGTCTTTCACTCGTTTCAAATTTTTCGAAAAAAAAAAAAAAATAATAATAATAATAATTCGAATCCCCGTTCGAAGTGAAAAGAATAAAATAAATGAAACGAAATGAAATTAATAACAAAAAAAAGGAAGAAAATAAATGAATAGAAACCGATAAGAAATGATGAGGAAAGAAAAAAGACGTAAAGAAAGAAAAAGAAAAGCGACGATGAAAGGACGAGGAAAAAGAAAAAAAAAAAATTTTCTTCTTTTTCTTTTTTCTTATAGGAAAAGCACAAAATGAAAATGTAATTTTGCTACTGGCAACACAAATCCGTATAATAATAATAATAATAAACGATGATGAATTTATTGGGGGGAAGGGGAGGGGAGACGAGGAGGAAGGGAAAAGGGCGGGGAAATTTTATCGTTTCAAATTATCATTCGAAAAATATATTATTTCATTTCATTCGTTCGTTCGTTCGTTCGTTTCAAACAATTTTCCCCACCGCCGACAGATTTTCTCACGCGCACGCACCCCCACACAATCCCGCTAAATACAATTAAACTAATAATAATAATAATAATAGAATGAGTGAAAACCCCGAATGAATGTTCGAATGCCGAAAGAAAAGAAGTTAAAACAAAACACACACAAAGAAAAAAAGAAAAAGAAAAAACGATTTCGATGGGGTAAAGAAAAGCGTAAATTGGGAGGAGGGAGGGGAGAAAGAAAAGGAAAGGAAAGGAAAGTAAAAGGAAAAGAAAAGCAGAAAAAAAATAAAAAACTTTTAAAAACGTCGTCGTCGTCGTCGTCTTCGTCTTTTCCCTTTTTTCCCCTTTTAATTTCTCTTCCTTTTTCTTAAAAGCTCCGAACCTGATTTTCAATGAGAATCGCGAGCAAATTAAAACGGGAATGAAGAAAGACGCGGGGGGGCGGGGCTAGTGGGGGGCAGGGAGGGAGATATATAAACTCACGTTTAAAAACTTTTACATAATGAATCAATTTGAAGTTACACACCCTCGACAAAGTTATTACTGAGTTCTCGTAAAAATCATTTCTTTTACTTTAATCGACAACTTTTTTTTTTAAAAAAAAAAAAAAAAAGATGGAGAGGGAGAGAGAAGACAAAAGAAAAGAAAGAAAGAGAGAGAGAGGGGGGGAGGAGAGGGGACTCAAAAAGAAAACAAAAAAAACGAAATTTTCTTTCAATTTTTTTTGAGTAAATAAATTTTTTTTTTTTTCGCTCGGTTTTTAAAAATCGAAACAGAGGAAGTCGGGTAAAAAAAAATAAGCGGAAACGAGATGCGGAGGAAGGCGAAACGAATGCAACAAACAACAACAACAACAACAAACAGCTGTAATTTAATAATAATGATAAAAACTCGAATGATTTTTTTTAAATTTCTAAATTTCTTTGTTCTTTTTTTTTTTTTTACTTGTTGTCTGACGTCATCGGTTCGATATAGGTACAAATCGATAAATCGATCGATCGATCGATTCATTTCAAAAAGAATCAGAAAATTAATAAATAAATTTCGTAAATCTTTTCTTAAACGTAAAACACGATTCGGAAGACAAACACAACAACAACAACAACAACAAACAAATATGTAAATGTTTGTTCGAATTTTTCAACTTAGAAAAAAAAAAAAAAAAAAAAAAAAATTTGCCTTTTTTACGACGGAAACTTTTTTTTTTTAATGAGCAAAAAACGAAACCCGAAAACTTACGGAGGGGTGTGGGAGAGGGGGGAGGGAGAGAGGGGAGAAAAAAATCCAATTATTTACATCAGGAAGAGAAGAAGAAAAACAACAACAACAAAGTTTTTTTCCCCTTCTTCCCCCTCCCCCGTTTTCCTTTCTCTTTAAATTTGAAACAGAAAAAAAAACAAAATTGAGAAATTTATAAGAAATTTCCAGATTGTTCCTTAGCAAAAAAAAAAAAAAAAAATTTTTTTTTTTTTTTTTTTTTTTTAATAGTAACGTCCTCGAGCAATAAAAAAACAATTTTTGCTGAAATTGAGAAAACAGAAAAAGAAATTGAGAATGAAAAATCGGAAGAACCAAATTTACATAATTTTAGGGAGGAACAAAGAAAGAAAAAAAAATTTTTTTTAACTTTTCCAGCTGAATTCCAAAAATATATATAAAAAAAAAAAAATTTGCCTTTTTTTCCCTTTTTTCCTTTTTTTTTATTAGTTTAAGTCATCAAAAAAAAAAAAAAAAAACTTCACGGAAAACAAAAAAAAAAAAAAAAGAAAAGAAAAGACTAATTTTTCATTTTTTCTTCGAAAATTCCAAAAAAAACTGGAAAAAACTGGAAAAAAACTGAAAAAAAAATTTTTTTTTCAAAAAAACTTATTTTAATTTAAAATAGTTTTTAAAAAATCTTTTCCCTCTCTCTCTTTCTCCCCTCTCTCTCCCCTCCACAGCCCCTAAAAACCCCCCTCGTTTTCTCTCCCTCTCTCTCTCTCTCTCTCTCTGTCTCTCTACGACTTGAAACGCGTTTCGACATTCAAAAAATTTCACAATTGTTTATTTGGAAAAATTTAAATCCTATAATAGATGTACGCAAACAACAACAACAACAACAAACATAATCTCGTTTGAAAATTTCATTACGAGGCGTTGTTTTTTTTTTATTACCATTGTAAAACATTTTTTTTTTTTTTTTAAATTTTCGAGAACCGACATTTTTATATCGAAGTGAACGCCTTCCTTTGTTCAAAAAAAAAAAAAAAAAAAATTAAAATTTTTGTGCCCCCCATTTTATTTACCTATTTACAAAATAAAAAAAAAACAAAATGGACGCGTACAAAATTTTTCCCTCCTTTTTTTTTTTTTTCAAATGACCTCAACAACTTATTAACCTTTCAAAAAAAAAAAAAAAATTTAATTGTGCCCCATCGTCGTTGAACGCGAATACCGGACGTTCGGACGTTCAGAAATTTAAAATGACCTATCACTCAACTCCGTTCAAACGTTCAAATCCTTCAACCAAAAAAAAAAAAGGAATCATGTATACAACAACAACAGTCTTTGATTTTCGCGTTAAACCTTCTAATAATAACATAAGCAAACGATAATAAAAAAAGAGGAAATCGATACCACCACCGGAAGAATCGAATGAAATTTATCGATCGATCGATCGATTTATCGAACGATGAATCGATCTACTACCCACACATATACCACCCACCCCCCTATCGGTTGTTTTATATATTAGTAGTTATCAATTTCATATTGCCGTGTCATTTTGACCCAAATTTTTTTTTGTTTCATTCTTCGTTCGGTTGAAATATTTAATTCGAATGAATAATATTATTGATGAACCGTTCGAACCGTTCGTTCGTTCGTTCGTTCGTACGTTCATTTCACGAATTTTCAAAAAAAAAAAAAAAAATCAAATAGGTTGACAGTAATTAAATTCACCGTCCGTTTTTTTTCCCCCATTTATTAAATCGACCTACCGAAACAAGGAAAAATTCCGTTCGGATTTGAACGCATACCGTTCGTTTACACGGTATAAAAAAAAACGTACGCACACGAAAATAATAATAATAATAATAATAATTATGATAGGTAAAAAAGAAAAAATTTTTAATATTTATTTATGAGCACATATATCATTCGATTTTCCATTACATCTTATTAACACACAAAAACCCGAATCGTGATAATAAGTTTGACACGCCCGTCGAATTTCATTATAAACAATACGATACGAACGAGCCTATTAAATTGACGTAAGAAAAAAAAAAACAAAAAATTTACATTTTTATTTCATTTCATTATTATTATTATTAAAAAAAAAAAGAAAAGTAAATTCACGAAAGCGGAAGGAAGGAGATGAAGTGGGAAAAAGAAGAAGAGGAGGAGGAGGACTCCAATTATTATTATTATTATTTTGCGACAATCACGGCAAAGACGATACGATATGCTTTGATGCAGTGAGAGGGAAGGAAAAAAATCTTTTTTTTTTTTTTTTTTTTCCGTCCCCCTAACGTAAACACGCACTCAACTTAATAATCGATAACTCGCATTTTCTCAAATACTTTCCGGAGAAAAAGAGAAAGAGAGTGAGAGAGAAAGAGAGAGAATGGGGGAGAGAGAGAGAGGGAAAACAAATCGCACCGAGTTCGTATTAAGTCATTTTAAACGCATTTGCCTTATTTATTATGAGTCATGATTTTTTTTTTTGAAATCGAATCGAGGGAAAAAGCAAAAGAAAAAGAGAGAGAGAGAGAGAGAGAAAGGGAGGAAGAGAGAGAAAGAAAGGGAGGGAGAGAAAGAGAGAGAGAAAAAACCTTTTAAAACTTTTCAATGCTCTAAAGAAAAAGAAAAATTATTTATTTGATGTAAAAAAAACGTTCGAGCTTTCCCATTCTCACGCACGCACCCACGCATTCATATACATGTATATAATTATTTTATTACTTTGTTCTTGAGGTAGGGGGTGGAGGCGGGAGGAAAAAAAATTAATAAAGGAAAAATTGATCGAATATAACAATTCAAACTTTTTTTTTATATTATTCGAAGGGAAAAAAGAGTCGAAAGAGAATCAAAAATAGGAATGGGAAACAAAGAGAACAAAAAAAAAAAGACAAAGAAAGCGAGAGAGAGAGAAAGAAAGAGAGAGAGAGAGAGAGAGAGAGAGAGAGAGAAAAGGGAAGGGACAAAAATAAAAGAAAGTGAGAATATAAAAGAAAAAGAAAAATCGAGAAAAACCGGACAAAAGAAAGAGTAAATTTTTTAAAGCACAAAATCAGCTTTCGACGAATGCCGATTCATCAGTATAATGAAAGGAAGGAAAAAAAAGGAACGGAAAAAAAAGGAGAAGGAAAAAAAAAGTTGAAAATTTTTTTCCTTTTTTTCCTTCCTTTTTTTTTTTTGTTTCCAGACCGATTTGATTGATTCGAAAAAGCAGTAAAGTATTCAAACGAACGGTGACTGACTTTCCATCCACACACACCATTTCATTATTTTCCATCCTTTTCATTATTCCCGAATTTTCACCCTTTTCCCGTTTCCCATTTTTTTTTTTTTCACATCTTCACCTGCGCGTATATTTCTTACACCACGACCGTTTATCCCCTTTTTTCTTTTTTTCTTTTTCGAAATCTGTTTTCGTTTTTATCTTTTTTTTTTTTTGAGCACACAATTCAAACTTTTAAGAAGAACAAAAAAAATTTCAATTTCAATCAATTTCAAACGCGATACATATATATAACCGTCAATCAAACAGTTGATTTTCCGCCCTAAATAATAATAATAATAATGATGATAATAATAATAATAATAATAATAATAAATCGATAAAAACATATAAAATTGAAAAAAAAAAAAAAAATTTTTTTTCTATGTATATTCCTACATTTATTAAGTTTTTCCCCCTTCCTGTCTCCCCTCCTTCCCCTCCTCCTCCTCCTCGATATTCATCACGTGACTAATATTTGCAGTATTTCGTTACCATGTTTCCTCGCCATGTTTACATTCGCGTAAACAAACAAACATGAAAACTTTTCTCTCTCTTTCTCTCTCTCTTTTTTTTTTTTTTAAATACGTAATCCGTATGTAAACTTTGATTTGAAACCTTTTTTAATTTTACATACGTTCGATCGCACCGCGGATTTGTAAGGTGGTGATGGTGGGGGTGGGGGTGAGAGTTTTAACACCTTAAAATCAATCATTTCGTTTAAGTAAACATCAGTTTCGAACCTTTTTCCCTTTCCTTCTCAGTTTTCCTTTCTCGCGATTAAAAAAAAAAAAAAAATGGCGTAAATAACGGAACACGCATGGGGTCGGTAACCGTTTCCGATACTTTTTCAGGCAGGTGTGAAACCTGAAAAAAAAAAAAAAAATCCGAATCCGGTCGCGTCTAGGAACTAAAGAGAAAATTTTTACGAACGACCCCGTTTGTAAGTTTGTTGTACAAACCGAAAGTTGTTTTCCTCCTCCCCCAATTTATCGAACCGACGAAAACGCTTCCGATTAATAAATAATGGTTACGTCATATCAATCAATGGCCGACGACTTAAACCTGATAAACTGAACAAACATGTCAATTAAACGAACGAAAAAAAAAAAAAAAAAAAAAAAAAAAACCGGCCGAAATAAAAACGAAATTATTATTATTATTATTATTATTTTCCGGTAAACATAATTTTAAACGACGTTTAATTCGATAACATTAACAGCAATAAGGAAAGAAAAACGCGAAATCGTTTTTTTTTTTTTTCGTGTTAATGAATAGGAAATTTTAAAATTTGGGTCATTTAACCGCCTCCTCGCCCACACCCCCCCCCCGCTTCCTACCATCCACCTTTCCCCTCCTTTTCCTCCTCCTCCTCCTCCTCTTACCCTTTGACTTTTCTTTAGCAAGAGTTTTAATTATCCGGTCGTTTAAAAAGTTAAACCACGAAAAAACGAACGCGGCGTTATATGCGATCGATCACGATGTTTCCTATTTTCTAAACAATTTTTTCTTATGGTAAGACGATGGTAGGAGAAAAAGAGAGAGAGAGAGAGAGAAAAGTTAATGAAAACGATTAATAAATATTCGACAACCTTTTTAAAGTCGCCAAATTTTGTGCCAAAACACACACACGAAAAAAAAAAAAAAAGTGAACACACCAAACTCGATAAGGTCAAGTTTGGCCACATAATAAATTTTTAAATTATGTTTCGATTCGACAATTAATAATAATAATAATATTTACGTAAATAAAATATAAACGAGTCCTAATGGTATTTTAAGAAAAAAAAAAAAATTTGCGAAAAGTTATTTTTAAACAAAAAAAAATCATGGCCGCGAAAATCGCGTATGGCGTAACATTCAACACTATCGAAAAAAAAAGTTGTGCGTTTCCGGTAAATAAATTACCTTGCGTGTAAAGTAAATTTTTTTTTTTTTTTTCGACTTTGAATTTATTCAAAAGGAAATAACGCGCGTTTTGGAGGGGGAGAAGAAATCGAGGGTTGCGACACGAGTGAAAGAGGAAAAAAGAAAAAAGAAAAAAGAAAAACAAATACGATTTTCGCGTTTGCGTAAATACCCCCACCGCAACAAAGTTTTTTTTTCCCCTCTCTCTCTCTCTCTCTCACTCTCTCTCTCTTTTTCTCTCTAACAAAATCAATGTGAAACAAAATATTACGCTTCGACTCCCGTAACAATAATTTACGCCTTAATGGCGCAGCCAACAAATTAAAAAAAAAAAAAAAACAACAACAACAACAATAAAAACAAAAACTACAACCATCGAACACGCAACATATTAATATATATATATATATATATATATATATATATATATGAAACACAAAATAAATTCACGACCACATATATATAAGCTTCCATAATAATGTTTAAATCTTGTTTTATTTATTTTTTTTTTTTTTTCGTTGCCTTTAAAAAGAAAATTTTCTTTTCAAATTATTTTTTCGCCATTTGTTGTTTAGTAGTAGTAGTAGTAGTAGTAGTTGGTCGGTTTTTATTTTAGTAAGAGAGAGAGAGAGAGAGAAACTAACGGCCAACCATTTTTCCTATTTCTTATTATTTTTTTCATTTAACGCGCGTTCAGAAGAAAAAATAATAATGATTAAAAATTTTACCTGATATCGAAAAGGTGGTGCGAAGGAGGAGGGGGAAGCGGATGACGTGGGAGTAAAGGAAAACCTTTTAGCTTGTTTGAAAGGAAATTAAAAATAAAAAAAACACGAGCTGACGGATTTCTACTTAAGTTACACACAACCACTCAAGAAAATAAAAACCCATCTGAAAACAATTAAAAAAAAAAAAATTCTAAACGAACGCTTACCTTGTATACAAAAAAAAAAAAAAAAAAACGAAAAGAGTTCAAATAACTCTTTTATTCATACGATTTTTTCTTTTTCTTTTCTTTAGTTTTTAAATTCGACATAACAAAGCTGACAATAATACATACTCCATCTTTATTTTTTTATTCATTCTCGCATTTAAACGAAAACGTCGTTTTTTTTTTTTTCCTATCGATTCTGCATTCGATTAATCGTTCGAGTTGAAAAAATTATTCTCGAACGTCATTAATAATAATGATTTATCAACGACTTTATAATGCGTTTCGTTTCGAAAATAAAAAAAAAAAAAATTGTTTTTTTTAGTGGCCTAGTAAAACTAATCGGATGCTACCTCACACGACTTAGAAATCTCATTGACGACACATTGCGCAAGACATTGTGTGTGTGTGTGTGCGTGTGCGTGTCGATGACACTTGAAGTAATTAAATCAAAACGACAAAAACGTTTTAAACGGCATTTTGCAACGTGGAAATGAATTTTAAAAAAAATAATAATAATAATTTTTTTTGTGATAATTAGAGCGATATACCGTTCGCGAACGTAAAATTCGAAATTAAAAACGAGGGAAAAAAAAAAAACAATACACACGAACGTGCATCGTGGAAACAGAAAAGGAACGACAGAGAGAAAGAGAGAGAGAGAGAAACGCAAAATATAAAAAATTTTCAAAATCGAATAATCATCGAACCTTTTTTATTAAAAAAAAAAATCAGACCTCTCGCTCTCTCCCTCTCTCTCTCTCTCTTTCTCTCTCTGATCGAAAGACCACACAACTCAAAAAACGTTGTCTAGATAATTTGAGAAAAACCCGTAGAGCGAGCGAAAAAAAAAAAAAAAAAAAAAAAAAGGAAGAAGAACATTTCACATTTTGTAACATGAGAATCTACTTTGAGAAAACAAAAAGTCGGTTGTTGTAGTAGTAGTAGTAGTAGTAGTTGTTGTTGTTGTTGTTGTCGTGTGTTTTGTTGTTTGTTGTGTAGTAACCAGTTCCCTCGCTTACATTCGCCTTTGTTTGTTTAACACACACTGTTAAAATCAGATTGATTTTTGTGCCCTTCACAGGTGACTGGATATACACAACTCATACACTCCTCCTGTCTCACACATAATGAATATTACGGAATGCGCCACATAGTCACACACATTCTATTCTATTCAATTCTTTTTTTTTATTTTTTGACATTCTTTATTACACTTCCTTTTTTTAAAAAAAAAAAAAAAAATGAATGCGTAATATCCTGTCAAATTTTTTTTTTTTTTTTTTTTTTCATGCAGGATTTGAAAAGAAGAAACAAAACAAACCCAAACAAACAAACAAAACAAAAAAAAAAATTCCCGGATTTTAATTTTAAATTTAATTTTTTTTTTTTTTTTTTTTTTTTTCATTTTCCGTTGACGGGGAGAAAATTTTCCGTAATAATTAAAGTCCAAAAAATTTTTTTTTTGCACCTTTACAATTAAAACGAAGAAAAACAAACAAACAAACAAACAAACAAACGAACGAACAAACGAAAAAAATTTTCGTTTTTTTTTTTTGCCCTTCTGGAATTATTAAAAAAAAATAAAAAAAATTCCTTTCTTGATTTCAATCGGATACACGAGAATAACGTGGATAAAGAATAATAAAAAAAATCACGTGATGATAATAATAATAATAATGATGATGATGATGATAATGATAGTTTTAAAATTTTTTTTTCGGGGTTAAAACGAGATGGAATCGCGTATGGACGCAATTTTTACTTTCGTTTCGTGTCTACGCTAATGTTTATCGATTCAAACGACTCGATTTTACTTCTCTTTCTACTTCCACGTCTATCTTTATAACTTCGATAATAACGTTATATAAAATAATTGGAAATTTTCATTCTTTCCATTTTTTTTTTTTTTTACCCTATCCCGTCGTCGTCGTCATGTTTTGTAATTAATTCAAATCCTTTCCTTTGATTTTTTTCCCCTTCCTTCCCCCCACGCCATTTTTCGATAATCATATCGTTAATTTGATGCAAAAAAATTTACATTTAAATTTAAATGCGGAAAATTATTTTTAAAAAAAAAAATTGACGTTTTGCAACGATCGTCGTCGTAATGTTATTATCGTCGTAACGATTCCCATTAACCCGCGACGTGAATTTAAATAATAATAATTTTTCCGTTTTCTTTCTTTTTTTCCTTTTTTTTTTTCTGCATTAAATCGTTTATCGTTATTTGAATTGTTTAATCATTTCAAACTCTAACTCTCTCATGCAAATGCAATCGATAACGATTTTAATGATAATGATAACAATAATAATAATAACGGATGTCCGATATCGGGGAAAAATAAAAAAAAACGAATTTAAATTTCAAAATCAATCAAATTAAACCCGGGGAATTGATACACCGAGAAAAATTTTGACGAGTGACAAGAGGGGAGGGGGAGGGGCAAAAAACACATTTTCGACGCATTTAAAATCGAAAAATAACAATGATAATAATAATAATAATAAAGGCCCTAGGTGAAACGAGTCGCGCCAACTAAACGGTAATGCCGAGTTTATATTTCCACTACCAAAAAATCTAAATTCACTTTTCCATCGTCAACCAAATAATACGTCATCATCGTCATCGTCATCATCATCATCATCACCATCACCATTATCATCATCATCAATATCATCATCATCGAGAGAGAGAGAGAGTTTTTTTTTTTACCACTTATCGAACGACTCCTTTCGAACAACCCTAATTTTTTAAACACAAACGCTTTGAGTAATAATAATAATAATAATAATAATAATAATAATAATAATAATAATAATAACAATAATAATAAAATTTGATATTCGACAAATTATACATAAAAGTCTCTCGCGAAATTTATTTGCTTGCTTAAAAAAAAAAAAAAAAAAACAATAATAATAATAATAATTGTTTAACATTTCAATATTGATGACATCATTTTTTTTTTTTTTAAAAGGCGACTAATATGATTTTTTTTTATGCAATGTCAATTAAAAATTATTATTATTATTATTATTATTTATAGTTATCGCATTCGAATTAACCAATAAAAAAAAAAAAAAACGCCGGAAAGAAATTTAAACAAAATTATTATTATTATTAGTTAAGAAAAAAAAAAAAAAAAACGCAAGCGTGACAACGTGTCGTAGTAAGTTTGCAATGTTACCACATTTTCAATTCTAAACGAATAAAAAAAAAAAAAAAATGAAATCGTGACGTTTTTTATTAGCATTATTTAAGCATTCAAACTCATTATTATTATTATTATTATTAAAATCATTCGTCGTCATCATCATCATCAACAGTCTTCACGAACGGTAATAAAAATAATAAAAAAAAAAATCTCCATTTTGAACTTATTATTATTATTATTATTATTATTATTATTATTCTTTAAAAAAATGGAAAAGTGAGGATGATTTCACGATTCGAATCATCATCACCTGCAGGAAAAAAAAAATTTATCGGCCATTTTTTTTTATTTTTTTTTTTTATATGACTCTGCAAAATATTTCATCAGGTACGAACGCACACACGCACATACGCATCTCCATAAGCCTAAAATTCGATTTCCCCCCCCTCGACGAGAATACGCACACACACGCACGCGGCGTTGAATTTTAATCATTTGCTAAAAAAAAAAAAAGCATAATAATATTAAAAATACTGTTTAAAAATGTCAATGTCGAACAATATCGATTGTTGTAATTGTTGTTGTTGTATTTTTTCCATTTTAATATAAAATATTTGTACGGTTTAAAAAAAAAAAGGAGGCAACAACAACACACAACAACAACATCCAGGGTCAACTTTCAATTCCCATTAACAAGTTAAAAAAAGAGATCGAGAGAACAACACGATCGTCATCCATCTTTAAAAAAATAAATTTAAATAAAGTTATTCACTCTTTTTTATTTATTTATGTTTTCCTTATGTTTCCCTTATGTTTTCATTATGTTTTCTTTATGTTTTCTAGTAGTAGTGGTAGTGGTTATAACAAAATCGACAAACTTGTGATAAAAAAATTTTTTTATTAGTCAAACACACATGCGTTGGATTTATTAGTCGGAGTCAAATGTAATTAGCCTCAGTTGTTTAAAAAAAAAAAAAAAAAAAAAAAAAACAAAATTGTGTAAGACACCGCCCCAACACTAATATTATTATTACTATTATTATTATTATTATTGCGTTGTTGTTGTTCTTGTTTGTTGTTTGTTATTGAAAAACAAAAAAAAAAAATGCCGTTACGGATTAATTTGTTAACGTTTTTTTTTTTTATAAAAGAAAACGTTTGCGGTCGTGTTTTTTTTTTCTTTCCTCTATTAACCGATAAAAAAAAAAAATGAATTGTTCGTACGCGTGTGCGTGTGTGTGCGTGTGAGTGCGTGTGCGTATTAAAAATATGAATAATCAATCGTGTTGATTTTTTGAAAAGAAATAAAAAAAATTTATCACGTTTTCAATGGAAAAAAGAGACGATTTGTTACTTTCGAAACAAAATTTAACAATAACGTAAAAAACGAAAAACGTTTTTTTTTTTTTTTCAATTAATTTAATAAAAAA
>NW_002987499.1:2166-30537 GCF_000006295.1 Pediculus humanus corporis | reverse complement strand
GACGTCTAGACGACAACGTCTTTTTATTTCGAACCGAGGAGAGAAAAACATTAAATTTTTCCAGAAAGAAAAAAAAAAAAAAAAACAAATGATAAAAATGCTTTGTGTAAAAAACAAATCGTAAGTGGCAGACACACTACACACACACACACGCACGCACACGCACACACACACACACTCGCATACACACAAAAAGAATTGAAATAAAAGAAAGAATGAAATGAAATGAAAGAATAATAATTAACAATATAATAATACACGTTAATAAAAATTTCAAAAGCCAAGACTGAGAAGAAGAAGTGAAAGGTTGGATAAAGAAAAAAGCTCATTCATTCTCTCTCTTTCTCTCTCTCACACACATATTCTGGAATTTTTTTTTTTTTTTATTGCTTTCCAGACGTTCCACACACACGTCCACCACGACGGTATTTAACTTTCGTGAACGAGTAAAAAAAAAAAAAAAAAAAAAAAAACATTTCGATCGTTTTCCGAGCATGAGAGTATTCTGGGTGACCTTGCTCCTCCTGCACTACCTTACTGATCATTATCATGCTATGTGTTTTCCCCCGACAGAGAGAGAGAGAGAGAGAGTCATTCGAAAAACAGGTTTCTCAACATTTCAGGTATATCGAGATTGTTAGCCGACTATTGTATATGCCGCTACTACCACCACCACGACCACCGTCACCGCCACCGTCATTTCGACGTTTCCTTTTTTTTTTTTCTATCTCCACGTCATGTAAATACATTTAAAAAAAAAAAAAGTAATAGAAAACAAGTACGATAATAATAAGTCCTCCGTTTTTTTTTTTTTTTTTTTTTTTGTTTTCTGTCCGACCCATTCACAATTTTAAAGTGGCATTAAAAACGATTATTATCGATTACTCTATGCAAAACAATGTCGTCGTGTCGCTAGCGTAAATATTAAAAAGGAAAAACAAGTGGATTTATAAGTAAAATATTCTTTCCTTTTAGACTACAACAGCAACAAACAACTCAACTTATATCTCAAGTGCTCCCTCCAAGTTTTTAACGTCATTAAAAAGTTACCAAACATTTTACGTAATAACAAAAAAATTTTCTCTCTCTCTCTCTCTCTTTTATTAATGTAAACATTTTTAATAATAATAATAATAATAATAATAATAAAACCTGTTTCTTTCTTTCCATTCACATTTTTCAATTTAAAAAATAATAAAAAAAAAAAAAAACAATAATATTAATAATGATGATAGTAATGGCAATAATTTTTTTTCAAGTTATTCGTTAGAAACCAATGAGAGAAAGAAATAACAATTGAATGTTAATAATAATAATAATAATAATAATAATAATAGTAGTTACAAATATTTTATTTTGTAATTAAAGATAGAAAAATAAAGAGAGAGAGAGAGAGAGAAAGAGTGAAAGGGAGTAAAAAAAAAAAATAAAAAAAAAATTTTTTTTTTTTAAACTAGCTTGTTATTTTCAAGTTGAATGCTTCGTCGTGGCAGTAACTTAATAAATTATATATTTACTTAACTTTTCAGCTGTTGGCTCGTCGTTCGCTCTCTCTCTCTCTCTCTCTCTCTTCGCTCGCTCGGTTTAATAAATAAAACGAGTTTTTTTTTTTTTTTTTTAATTTGAGATGGCCAATGCAAAACAAAGGATGAAATAATAATAATAAAATGAAATACAATTTTTTTTTTTTTTTTCCTTCTCACGGTGGCCCCCCATTCACCCCCCCCCAATAAAATAATGATAATACTAACAACGTGCTGTGAGTTTTCTATAAAACTATATAACGCATAAACTATCGTTTTTGTCGCACATATGCGACTAACCGTTTTTTTTTTTTTTTTTTTTTCTAATTCTTACTACCACATTAAAAAATTAATTTTATTTCGACGAGAAACAACAACAACAACAACAACAAGGTCGGAATAAGTAAAATTTTACCATTTTTCACACAATAAAATAGAAAAAAAAAAAAAAAAAAGAACGCTAGGTTTTAATAATAATGAATAATTTAGTCGGTTCGTTGGTTACTTCGATAGAATTACGCGAAGAATTGTAAACAACTTTAATAATTTGTAAGACGCACGAACGCACACGCACACGCACGCACTACGTACCTCCTCCCCCCGTATAAGCCTACCACCTAAAACATAATTAATTATTTGCCTTTTTTTTTTTTTAAAGTGAACAAATTAAAACTGGTGGTTTTATTAATGTTGGAAAAAGAGGCGCAGTCGAAGGCTAAACTCTCGTACGATAAAAACAAGTAATGATAATAATGATAATGACAACAACAACAACAACAACCATTTAATTTAAAGAAAAGTAATAATAATAATAATAATAAATGCTCTTTTTTTGGGGGGGAGTTTGAAAACAACGTTTAACGAAAAACGAATTTTTTTTTTTTTAAATTCAATAATTATGTAAAAACGACGACAACGACATTTGCATCGAATGCGGAAATTAATGAATATTAACTAATGAGAGTATCAAACTCGAGAGTTTATTTAAAAGCAAATGAAAATTGCATTTTCTAAACGGAAAATATCATCATTCACGATGAATGTCGCATTCATTAATATTTAAATAACTAAAGAAAGAGAGATGGAGAGAACAAAAAAAGAAATTCGGCAGCAGTGGCGGTGCCAGTGGCAGCAGCATCGACAACGAAATTCGACCGTCGTTTTCATCATTCTTCTACCACGACACACATACTCTCCTATACCATTCTTCAAGAATCGGTACAAAAAAACCGTTTTTTTTTTTTTTTTGATTTGGCTCGATTTATCATCTTCAATTTAAATTTTTTTAAGATCTAACCTTATATATATATATAAATAAAATATTAAAAAATTCCAAATGCATTCTGCTATGTACTTTTTAAATCGTGTGTTAAAACACGGACGGTTATGTTGCCGGGGTCAAAAGGTGTCGTTGTTTTTTTTCTTAGCACCCGAGGCACAAATACTCGATCGATTCGAATTTAAAAAAAAAAACATTTTTTTAAACGTTATTAAAGCCTTATTAAGAAAGAAAATAATAATAATAATAATAATAATAGTAATAATAATAATAATAATAATAATAATAATAATAATAATGGAGATTTTTTTTAAACGCGGAATTCGCTGTTAAATAACTTTTATTTAAACGTACATCAATGAGCATTTAATAAATTTTCTAGAATTTCCTAAAAAAAATTTTTCGTATTCGCGTTTCGTAAGTTTTAAAGTCTATGATGATGATGATAATAATAATCGTGTCTGAAACGTATTTAAAATTAACGTAAACCAGTTTTTTAGTTTTAGTTTTAAAAAAATTTGTCTCGTTAAAACGTGTAACAACATTTACGAAAATGGCGGCCTTGCAATGATGTCAGAAACAAAATTTAAGGCAACGCATCTCTCTCATCACAATACACCTCATGACTGAGCAAAATTTAATAATAATAATAATAATAACAAAAAATACGTCGAACAATATTTAATTTGTTCCATTATTATTATTATTATTTTTAAAACCTCGCTTTTTTTTTTTTTTTTAAAAACGTAATATTTTTAATGATTACGTTTTTGAGTTAAAAAAAAAGAAAAAAAAACAAAATGGCCGACTTAAAACCCCTGGGATTGCTTTTGAACATTTTTGGGATCTTTCACGACCCCTACCGCCACCACGACGACGACAACCGCGATCTTTTTTTTATATAAAAAATTTTTTTTTTTTACATGTTATTAAAAAAAAAAAATCACATCGGATCGATAATTCGATCGTTATTCCCTCTCCCCCCTCTCTCTCTCTCCCTATCTCTCTCTCTCTCTCTCTCTCTTGCTTGCCTTTTTTAATTTCGATATCGGAAATTTCTTTTAGTATAATGCGTGTTTTAATAAAGGCGTAAAATATTTTCCAATAATTTACTTTAAACTTTTCCACACCAAAAAAAAACTTTTTTTTTAGTCAGCCATTTTTTTTTTTTTTTTTTTTTTTTTGTTGAAAACATCAAATTTTAATTTATTACCTTGCAGTAAATGACACACACACAAACACAAACATTCGGCCATCATTTTATATATATATATAAAAGAAATTAAAAAAAAGTTTTCTCATCACGTTTGATAACGATATGAATAAAGTTAGAGAATAGAAACACAGGCAGATTACGCACGTCCCGTTCGTTACCGTTCGTTACAAATCAAATAATAATAAACGATGTCATCAAATCACAATTAAAAGGCGGCGGTGGAAAATATCGATTTTGAAACCGGAAACGGAAATACAATAATAATAATAATAAAATGAAAAGTTTTTAAATATTTTTACACCACACCACTCTCATCTATTCACGCATACACACATATAAAAAAAATTTAAAAATTTTAATTTTAAACTTACCTTAAATTGATGATGACTATTCGATGGGCTGATGTGTAAATTGGGCTCGTCATTAATGCTGTGGTTTTTCAGCTTGTTTGTTAAAAATTTTAACATATTTTTTTCAAAATAAAATATTTAGAAAAAAAAAAAAAAAAATAAGAAAACACAAAAGTAATTGATTTAAACGTATGAGTTTCACTTTTTATCTATCTTCACTTTAACACATATTCTTTTCTAAAACGAAAAACAAAAACGCACAAACACACACACACACACAAAAACCGTTTATTTTAAATTTCGTAAAAACGCGCGTATTTCGAACGAAAAAAAATAAACACTTTTCACGCGGCGTTCGTTAAATGAATAACACGAGAAAGAGAGAGAAAGAAATATAAAAAATATTTATGCACTTTTCTTTTAAAGGTTGCGGTCGTACGCGTTCGTCGTATAAATAAATTCACTCGTTTTTATTTTAATTTTTCATATTTGCGTTGAAAATGATGCTAATAATAATAATAATAATAATAATAATCACGACGAATTTGTTTTTCCACAAAAAACAAAAATTTTCTTTTTTTTTTTTACATCTGCAAAAAAAAAAACAAAAAATTATAATTATAATTAAAATAAATATTGTAAATTTAAAATTTATATTTAATGACGATGATTATTATTATTATTATTATAACGGCGATAATAATAATAATAATAATAATAATAATAATAATAATAATAATAATAATAATAATAATAATGATAATTTAATATTTCGGAAAACGCGTTTTGTTTTTTTTTAAGAGAATATAATTAAGAAAATTTATCTTTAATGATTATATGTGAAAAACTAAATCATTAAACATCATCCACCCTCGTCTTTTCCCCACCCCCCTTCCCTTTTTCTCAAACGCTCTAAAGAAAATTTTCGAATAATAATAATAATAATAATAACAACAACAACATTAAAATTCATCAAAAAAAATTTATAAGAAATATTAACATATGACAAAAACAAACTCACTCAAAAAAAAAAATAAAAAATATATAAATTCAAGCAAGATGTCCCTTATTTTTCGAGAGAGAGAGAGAGAGAGGGGGGATAAAGAAAAATTGAGCGGCTAATTTTTAATAATAATAATAATACATAAAATTTTACGACGGCGAAATGATGACGTATAACTCAAAAAAAATTTAAATAAATACTCGCGTTTTTTTTTTTTTTCTCCCAACCGATCGTTTAACCTATAAAATTTTATAAAATGAATTTTTTTTTTTTTTTTTATATATTATATATACGGCTAAGGTCGTTAAACTGTTGAGAGAGAGAGATAGAGAGAGAGAGAGAGAGAGAAAAGCGAACGTCGAAATAAAAGTAGAAAAAAAAAATGAATAATTCGCATTAACTAACTTGGGGATATACGTTTAATATAAAAATTTCGCGTGAATTTTTTTCATTTTTCCCCCTCCCCCTCCCCCTTCCCATTTTTAATTGTAAAAAACAATCTATTATTATTATTATTATTATTTTAAACCGTTTAAACTTTCTTAAAATTATTTTTTAAAAAAATAATAATAGTAATAACGAAAAAATAATGGCCGCAAAATTAAAATAATAATAATATATATATATCAAAACGAAGTTTGTTAAAAACCGTTTTTTTCCTTTTTTTTCCTTTTTTTCCTTTTTTCCTTTTTCAAACTTTTGCCAGTAGGGCCGGAATCATTTTTTTTTTGTTTAACTAAATTAAATTAAAGAAATTCGCAAAAAAAAAAAAAAAAAAAAAAAAACAAATAATAAAAAATCTCGTTTGAGCATTACACGCGTTCATCGAACGGTTAAATCCCTTTATAAAAAGGTACATAAGCTAAACTTAGTGAACTCGGTTACACATGTTGTCATCACCCTTTAACATGTCTAAAAAGTTTCACGCGCTAAAAAAACATTTTCAGGTACGTAAAAAAAAAAAAAAAAAAAAAAAAAAAATTACGTAATATGGCTCTTTCTTTCTCTCATTTAAACTCAACCTTAAAATTTCATACAGCGGTGTGCGTGTGCGTGTGCGTTCGTCTTCACCTATTACGCGTACCTACGAATAATTTTTTTTCTACGTAACCGACCAACCGAAATATTTACTTAATACCTAAACGCTCGCTCGCTACACGAAAAAAATTAAATAAATAAATAAACGAATGAATGAGTGAATGAATGAATGAATGAATGAATTAAAAACTTAAAAGCAGAATTTCGGGTAAAATTTTTTTTAAAAAAAAATTTGTATTCATCAAGGTGAAAAAGACAACAATTTTATAGTTAGGAGAAAAAAAAATGTCTTTGAAAATTTATAGTAATTATTATTATTATCGCGTTTGCCAAGTTGAGTTTCCCCCCTTCCCCACCCGGCCCCAAATCAATCCAGAAAAATTAACAAGGATAAATTTGTAGAAAAAAAAAAATTACGGAAGTTCAATGAAAAAAATTATGAAAAAAAAAAAAAAAAATTGAAAAGCAATGACCGAAATCTGACCGATGTATTATGTACATTTCAAATTATTATCATTATCATTATCATTAACATTATTAACATTTTTTTTTTTTTTTTGACGAAATGACGAAATGGCAAAATTTAATAATTTGCATGTAAAAAATTTATTACGCCACGTGTAAATTTTATTATTATAAAAAAAAAAAAAGAGAGATTTTCGTACGTGTTTGTGTGTGTGTGTGTGCGTGCGTGCGTGCGTGCGTGTGCGTGTATGCGTTAGTGTCTCCCCAATTATTTATTCCCCTTGAATTTTTTTTTATGAATTAACTCGTCAAGACAAGTTCCACCCAAAAAAAAAAAAAATTCTACCACTGGTGTCTAAATAGTAGTTATTTCGCCAACTAGATTTTCTCTCTCTCTCTTTCTCTCTCTGTCTATCTCACTTGATGGAATGTAATGGGTTTTAATGTTATGATTAATAACAAACTGCCACGTATCTAATAAATTTCAAAAAAAAAAAAAAAATTAATTTCGATCCTTCCATTCATGAACTAAGTCTCAACCCGCGTTTTTTTTTCCTCTACAACCATTAATAATGTTGAATTTTAATATTATTGAACTACGTTTAAAAAAAATTTCCAACGTTTCCTAGAGCTTACACACAAAATTACATATACACAATTTTAAATTACAAGGTTTAATTTTAAATACTGGGGGGCGGGGGGAAAAACAAAATGGCTACGATTTTCTTATATATATATATATATATAATGAAATTCACAAGAGGTTATCTGGCGGAAAAAAAAACGGTGCCTTACATGTGGTGGTGGTGGTAGTAAAATACGAATTTCTTTCAGGTCATTATATAGGTCAGTAGTAGATAACAGATGAAAAATTTTGCCTTTTCGAAATTCATTCACTATGATAATAATAATGATAATAATAAAATAAAAACTGTAATTTTTCATCTCTCTCTCTCTCTCTCTCTCTCTCTTTCTCTCTCTCTCTCTCTCTCTTTCTCTCTCTCTCTCTCTCTCTCTCTCTCTCTCTCTCTCTCTCTCTCTTACTTAAAATTCTTACTTCTCTAATTAAACTGATTCGAAAAAATTAAACAACAACAATAATAATAATAAAATAAATAAATTTTTAAATTGTTCGATTATGCAACAATAATCGTAACGAATTCACAGAGAGAGAGAGAGAGAGAATTATTCGAAAGGTTAACAAATAGAAACAACCTTTTTCTCTTAATGATGAATAGTTATAATTGATGAAAAGTATTGTGGTCTGACAAGGAGGAGAAAGAGGTTGTGGTAGTGGTGGTGGTGGGGGTGGGGGGTTGAGTATAATAAAAAACAGGTATCTTAACTAGTAAAAAAACGGAAATGAAAGGTCTTTAATCATGGCACGAAAAATTCTCACCGGGTGAAAATAAAAGGGAGAGAGAGAGAGAGAGAAATAAAACCCCCCAAAGAAAGAAAGAAAGAAAGAAAAAAAATGTGAACTAAAATTTAATAGACTGCGTAAGATTATGAGAATATCTCATATTTCATTCTCATTTTTTTTCTTTCTTTTTCTAAAGAAATATTGCGTGGGTTGTATATAACGTGTGCATATACGCGCACATATATAAACATAATAATTTAGCTTTTGCCTGCCTTTTCTTTCTTTCTTTCTTTCTTTCTTTTTTTTCTCATTCAATTCACTGATCTACAAAAAAAAAAAAAAAATAAAGTAAGAAAATTTACATTTTTGAAACAGATATTAAGCTTTTCTTCTCCCTCCTCCCTCCCTCCCTCCACGACTTTCCTTAAAGTATATCGCCATGGTAATAAGTTTTCTACAGCTATTAAAAAGTCATTTCCCTTCATTCGAAACGTTATTTCACTTTTTATCTTTTTTTAAAGAGGAAAAAAAAGCAAAAAAGAAAAAAATTTACTTTAAGTGTAAAAAAAAAAAAAAAAAAGGAACCAACACACAAAGTCCTTAATAAAACCTCCTTGTCCGAACAGATATCATTAAAAGGAATGAATTGACAACGATGAGCGATGATGAATTATATTACTTTACAAAAACTTGGCAACCATATTTTTTCTTTCATTCCCCCAAGAGCGGTTGACACTTTGCCCAAGTAAATGCTGACACTTTCTTTGGCTTTTCCCCAGATAGAAATAATTTGCACAAAAAAAAAAAAAAAAAAAAAAAAAAAAATTTATGATAAGAAATAGAAGAAAATGAAATGAAAAAGAAAAAAAAATGAAAACATTGAATTATGGTTGTGTGTGTGTGTGTGTGTGTTGAACAAATGAAACATTCAAAAATCTATGAACTTATTCGATAATCAAAAATATGTTATGCTTTTAAAGTAAACCAAACAAATCGATAAAAAACTCTCCTTTCATTTTTTAAAATACTTCATCACTGCAAAAAAAAAAAAAAAAAAAAAAAAAATGATTGAAAAACTATGTACACACCATTCACAATAAGTATTAGTATTTGTATTTCATGATTCGATACCAAATATTAAAATGATTTCATTAAAAAAAAAAAAAATTATCTTCGTTTAAAACACATCATTGAAAATTTCATCAAAACATAATCTATAAAATATTTCATAATAATAATAATGACTTGAAAGAAAGAAAATTAAAGTGACAATTTTGCAATAAAACTATTCATCACACACACACAAACTTACATAATAATACCTTTTAATAAACAAACATTCGACAAAACAATATTACAATACAACAAACAATGAGTTTAAATATGATTTACATTTCTCTCTCTCTCTCTCTCTCTAAAAAAAAGAGAAAACCTAAATTTAAAAACATACACAAAAAGATTATTATGACTTTCAGGTCAATCGCCTAACTTAATCATAAATAATTTTCAAATTTAAAAAAATAATGATAATGATAATGATTGTGAACAAAAATAACATTGCCATGAGGGTAATGTGATGATTACATTAAATATTTAATTAGCTACAACATATTGAATCATTATCGAGACAAATACTACAAGTCATTACAATATATATGCATTTCCTTGTCGAAAATGAAAAAAGTTTTCAAAAAGACTTATTACAAAATACATACAGAAAATGATGCAGAATGAGTTTCGAATGTTAAAAAAAATAGTTTTAGATATTTTCTTATCGATATGTTTATGTGATACAATGTATATATATAAATACACTCACTCAATATGTCTGTGAACCTTGGCATACATTTTTATATATATATATTCGTTTGATATCCGACAATCATCAAACATTAATTTTTTGTGTGTGTGTGTGTGTGATTCTATTTATTGTTTCTAAACTGACATGTTATTACATTATTTATTTTTTAATACAAATAATAATAATAATAATAAAGTAAAAATGCATGTAATAAAAAGTAACAAAAATAAATGTCAGACAATAAAAAAAAAAAAAAAAAGATATCCCACACACACACACACACACTAAATTAAAATAAAATTATTTCAAATATTTTAATAAAAATGCACAATGTTATGTTGGCACAAAACTATTTTTTTTTTTTTTTTTTTATAGTCAAATAAATAAAAAAAATATTAAATTTAAACGTTTAAAATTTTTTCCTTTTTTTTTTTTTTTTTTTTTTTTTTTTTTCATAATTCGATTCAATAATTCATGTTTAAATAATAATAATAATAATATCAAACGATAAATTTTTTTGCTTTTAAATATATAATTAAATTATTGAAATGTAAACCGGGGGTAAAAAAAAAAAAAAAAAAAAAAATGATTACTTTTAATTAAAAATTCAAATTACCAATCATATTATCCTATCCTACTGCCCCGACAAATTTACCCCCATCTTACGATAGTGGGAGAGAAACCCCCCTTCCTTCCCCTTCCCGCCTCCTTATTGAAATTTTGCCACTTCATGACGGAAATATTTATATTTTATTTTTTTCATTTGACTTTCCTCGGGAAATCGTTTAAATAAAAAAAAAAAAAAAAAAAAAAAAAATTAGATACGTACACGCACGTATTTTATGCGTGTGCGTGTGCGTGCGTTCGATAAATATAGAAAAGGAAGAAAAAACGAGTTTTTAGTTAATTTTTGCAAAGAAAAAGAGTAAGGCCAAAACAAAAAAAAAAAAAAACGTCGACGACTACGACTACACACAACCACTGCGAACTTTCACTTACTAATCGATATTTGATTCTAACTCGACTTTACAAACTACGAGTCTAAATAAATGTCTATTCGCGTTTTGAAATGAATGAAAAATTTTTTTCCCCATCTATCTTTCTATATTTCGTTTATATAAACACTAACATGATATTTTATTAATTTGATTTCTTCGTAATATTATTATTATTATTATTATTATTATTATTATTACTTTCTTCTTTAATAATAATAATAATAACATGAATTAAAACTCCTTTTCCCCCCCTTCTCCCCTCTCCCTATTTACCGTGAAATCATTTTCGTAGTAAGTAAAATATATTCATTCGTTCCTCATATAACAAAATACAACAACGATGATAATAATAATAATAATAATGATTGTTATGATAATAATGATAAAAATGAAAATGGAATCAATGAAAAAAAAAAAAAAAAATTATTTCTATCTCTTTCTATCACTATTTTTTTAACAAATCCTTTTTCCTTCTTGTTTTTTCAATGCATTATTATTACACACACACACACAAATAATAATAATAATTATTTTTATGTTAAAACAATATAACGATACGTACATGAGAAAAAAAATCGAATTCAGTTTTTTTTACACGTTTTACATTAATAATAATAATAATAATAATAATAATAACGATAACGACACATTAACATGAACCGACAGTTTTTTTTTTTTTTTTTTTAAACAAATAACGAAAAAAATTAATAAGAAAATTGTTATTAATAATAATAATTTTTTTTGCAGAGCAAAAATTAGAAAAGAGGAGTAGGGGAGAGAGAAAAAAAAAAAAAAAAAAAAAAAAAAGCAGGAAAAAATTTTTTTTTTTGTTACAGCGCTAACGAGACAACCTTACCCGACCGCATATTATTTACAACTAAAAAATTTCGAGCATGAGTACAATATAACAGCTGAACGAGTGACTCGGACGAGTCCATTACACAAGCCGGGACGAGGGGTGTTTCGTAGGTCATAGTGAATAATTTTAACAAAGGAAAAACATGTTATTAATTAACGTTCGATTTAAATTGACTACGTAATGAATCGGAGTGTTAAAAAAAAAGTCATAGAGTAAATAAAAATCGATAATCAAATTCGTTTTATGTGAAATTTATTATTTGTCGACACGTCGAAACATCCCCCGTATCTCATTCATGAAAATGGACTCTTCCAAAAAAGTGTAGTAAGCCTTTGCCACGGGATTGATTGGCTGTAAAACTCGTTTCGCTTTTCTTTTCTCCTTTCGTTACATTCTAAGTTAATTTGTCTTTTACGTAAGGTAAACATAAGGGAAAAGAATAATTTTAAAAATTTGGGAAAATTACGATAACAGCCTCAACTTACGGTGAATTTAAATCGTGGAAAAAAAAGATGGAGAATTAAATAAGAATGAAAATTTTTTTTTTTTTTTTTTTTTTTTTAAAAAAAATTTGTGTCTGTTTTTTTTTTTTTTTTTTTTTTTACGGTTTGCAAAACTGTAAAAAAAAATCAGGGAAATAAATTTTTGGAAAGAAAGAGAGAAAAAGGCATAGAGAAAGAAAACAACTGTAAAAGCTTTTCCTTTAAAAAAAAAAAAACTATCGCGAACGTGGAAATAGATAAAATTATTATAGTGAAATTATTTTATCCAACGTTAAAATTTTTAAAATTTCTAATGCAACGAATTTTACGCCAAATAAAAAAAAAAAACGATTACGTAATTAATGATTTTTTTTTCTTTTACTTACCCGTTACGTGTATTTCGTAACCGTCGAAGATCAGGTTCATTAAATTACACACACACTCGAGCCTCGAAAAAGTTTAATACTTCCTCCTAAAAAAAAAAAAAAAAAAAATAAATAATTATTATTAGAAAAAATAGAAAAAAATTTTTTTTTTTTAAACTCAAATACATAACCAACGGGGGTTTTTATTTGTTAACTGATAATAATAATAAAGAAACTTTATTAAATAATATTTATTTTAAAAAAATCTCAAATGAATTCGACGTGGTTCGAGTTAACGTAATTTAATTTTTGTTGTTGTTTTTCGAATTCTAATGACACGTAATAAAAAAAAAAAAATAAAAATCAATAATATTTGTAACGGTTATTATTAAATTATTTCTAATAATTCCCCTAGAAAAAATTTGTTTAAAAAAAAAAAACGGTTAAATTTAATTCCCTGGAATAATTTTATTAATAATAATAATAACGTACATTAATCAATATTATTATCATCATCGTTATTATTTTTTACGTCGAGAAAATTTAAAAAAAAAAAAAGAATGAAAATAGATTTTATAACGATAAATTTTACTCCCGTTTTTTTTTTTGGGGTCACAAAAAAAAAAACGATGCCTTGGCAACATTATCATGAATGAATTTAAAAATAGGTTCCCTATCTAAATTAAACGGTGCATTCGAAAGTGAAACACGCACACACGCCCACGCCCATACGCATAAACAATAAATAAATAAATAAATTTTTATTTATAAAATTTAAAATTTTTTTTTTTTTAGGAAACGAATTGTTGTTGTTGTTGTTGTTGTTAAGGGGAATATTCTTTTTAAAATAAATTATCCGAAAAAGTTTTTTTTTGTTTCCTTTGAACTTTCTGAACCTTTGCCAAAAAAAAAAAAAAAAAAAAAAAATTGTTGTTTTGAAACAAACTAATACGAAGATAGTTTTAAAAAAAAAAAAAAACACGAAATTTTTAATTTATCGAAAGTGAAAAAGAAAAAAAAAAAAATTTTTATTTTATGGCGAATAAAGCAAACTCATTCACATTTTTTTAATTATCATCATTATTATTATTATTATTTCGTTCGGTGTGGTTTTGTCGTAGTAATAAACGAACGAAATAACAATTTTCGACCGGGTAAATAATACCAACACAACCGTGATTAATAATTTGTTAAACGTATGGAATAAATTTTTTTTTTTTTTGGTTTGGTTTGATGACATTGTAAGCCTCGGGCATAAAATAACTTTGGCTCCCTTCGTAAAATGTATTTAAATGTATTCATCAACCATTAGGCGTGTGTGTGTGTGTGTGTGTGTTGTGTTTGTGTGTGTTTTTTAATGCACTGTATAAACATAATAAAAACTTGAATAAACTTTTTCTTTTTAAAAAATGAAGAGAGAGAGAGAGAGAGAATTTAAAATGATTTTTTTTTTTTTTTTTTAATAAAATGGAGTAGTAGTGGCAGTAGAATATTTAATAAAAATTTAAAACTATGTAAAAATCCCTTTTTTTTTTTTGGAAAAGGTTTATTTTAATAATTCTATGTTCAAAACATTGTTGTAATTTTCTATATCACATTATTGTAACAATAATTAGTGAAAAGGGAGCAATTAAAATCCTTTATGCTATTTTAGGAATGTAATTAAAAATTTCCCACGGCGTTATAAAATACGGTTTAAGACGACAGCTCATTACCTTCTGTTTAAGACTCTGTGTTTTGTTGCGGGTTAAACTTTTATTTCCCTCCCTCCCCCACACCTTCCCCCCTCCCTCACAACCGATTTTAATTGAATATTCTCAACGTTTTTAGGGTAAGTCCCTAAATTTTATACCTTTTCCCCCATTTTGTTTTTTTTTTTTTAATAAAAATTTTATATTCCCGGTTAACTATTTTATTATCAAATAAATATATATATATAATTTAAGATTAATTGCAAAACAACAACAACAACAAAAGTTTTAATATCATCATTATTATCGCGATAACATGGCGTTATACTAATCAAAAATTATAGTAATATATTTTTTTTTAATTACTTAAAATTTACCGTAATTTTTTTTTTTTACAAACGTTACCTATCTAAACGTTTAAAAAAAAAGGACTCTTTTGACTTATCATTATTATTATTATTATTATTATTATTATTATTATTATTATTATTTTCATTCATGCACATCATCCTGCAAAAGGTAATCTTTTTTTCGTTCGTATAATTTATCACATTGACCTACAAGCTATTTAAAAAAAAAAAAAAACTTATTTCGAAAATAATATAAATGATATTCGAATATTTTTTAAGATGGTGCCACGTACAACAAACAAAATGAAAATTTATAATTCCACGTAGGTTGTATATTATTATTATTATTATTATTATTATTATTATTATTATTATTATTATTATTATTATTATTATTATTATTATTATTATTATTAAAAACTTTTGCGAGGCGCAACATAAGAAAAAAAAAATTTTTTTTTTTTTGTTTCGTCCAAAACGTCCTTCGCATACGACAAAAGAAATTATTTATAATAATAATAATAATATTTTTAGAATGTTTTGTCCTTCTCTCTCTCTTTTCGATTAAAATTAAACGTTATTATTATTATTATTATTATTATTATTATTATTGAAAAAACGAACGTAATTATTCATAATAAACGATGGGGCAATTTAAACTGTCTAACCGATTATAAATAAAATAAAAAATATTAATATACCGTCCGTACGGCTCAAAGTTTATTTATTATTAACAATTAACAATGTGGAGGCGGTGGTCGTGGTGGTGGTGGGGGGGAAGAAAGAAATTCTTTCGAGATGTTTTTTTTTTATATAAGAAAAAAATGAGAGAGAGAGAGAGAGAGAGAAAAAAAAATTTTTTTAAATGTAATAAGATGAAGGAGGTAGATAAAAAAATTACTTTTTCTTTTGTTTTAAAATATATCATTCACGTTCGAACCAAAAAAAAAAAAAAAAAAAAACAGTTCGTGAATGAACGTTATTAAAAAAAAAAATTTAATTTGTTTTATAACAAAAGCAGAAAGTTTTAAATTTATTTATGTAAAAAAAAAAATATTATTATTATTTAAAAATGAAATAAATTCAACTGGCGGCATGATTGTAATAAAAATTCTAAAAACTCAACCCCTTTGAAAAAAAAAAAAAATGTTTTCGATATATATCGATAAGTATCGTTTAAAATCACGTGGGCGTCGAATTATTATTATTATTAATTTCGAGGATTTATTGTTTTTCCGTACGAGTTATTTTTTTTTGGGGGGGTTTTTTCTCTCTCTCTCTTTATGATTACGTTTTTAAATATTCTGATTAAATTTAAGGGTAGTTTAAATATAAAACTTACATAAATCTTTTTAAAAATCCAATTCAAACCATTTACAAAAACCGATAGAAGCAGAAAAAGATGAAAATTGACCCTGAAAAAAAAAAAAAAAAAAAAAAAAAGGTAGGGGGACTTTTTTGTTGTTGTTGATTCGGTTCAAACATCAAAAAAAAAAAGAGGTGGTTGTTGTTTGTATTTAAAATTTAAATAAAAAAAAAAAAAAAATTTTGAAATGTTGATAAGGTAAAAAAAAATGTCGAGTTGAAATTTTTTTTTTTTTTTTTGGTTGTTTGTAATAAGAAAAATATGAAATTCTGTAAAAATTATTATTATTATTATTATTAAAATTATTATTATTATTATTATTAAAAAAAAAAATGGTGGATATTAATGGGGGTGATTGTTTGATTTGTAAATTATCGATTCGAAAATAATATAAATAAATAAATGTATATAAGGTTAACGGAAAAGGTGTGTATTATGCGTAAAGTAGTTCAATCGATGTGAAATTAATAATGTAAGAATTTTTACGTGGAAGAAGATTATTTTTTCCCGCTTTTATTTAAGTTTAAATTCATTGGTTAATATTTTTTGTCAGGCTTGCGTTTTGAAGACGTCATTACTTTAAAGCATATTTTGAGTTGTTACGGTTATGTACATGTTAAACAACAAGTTGCTCAATGAAAGGTATTATTATTATTAATTTTTTATTATTATTTTTGTCTCTTTTTTTTTTTTTGTTTTTTTTTTTACATTTTTATTAATGGCTGTAAATCGTTTATAGTGTAAAAAAAAAAAATTTATTTTAATATTTATTTTTATGCTAAATTCATGTTTAAATTTGACATACATAACGTATTTATGTGTTTCACATAATAAATTTTTAATTTTAATTTTTCAATTGGAAATCCAATGTTAAATTTCAATTTAATGATATTAAATTTCAATTTGTTTTTTTTTTTTTTTTTTTTTTATTATGTCGATAAATTTATAGTTTAAAAAATGTTTAATTAATGTTAAAATCAAATAAAATTATTTGTAATTTAAATGGTAAGTAATTTTGTCTTGTCAATAATAAAATTAATTGATTAAAATTCTTTCTTAAAATAAATAATTTTCTAAAAGGCATTTTACAAAGTTTGTGTCACAATCGAAAAGGTTCTTTTTTTTTTTATTTTACATGTGACTACTTATTTTGCAACATTAATTCTTATATCATTCGATTCCTTCTTATGTCACTCAAACTCACTTATGTATGAGACGAGTAAACATTAATAAAATGTTAACATGTTTCAAATAATATTTAAAAGTATTTTTTATGTATTATCAATACTCATGATGAAAATTTCAATAAAAAATTTTCAAAATAATGTTTTTTGCTACTAACAATAACACACACTCATCATAATCGATAGCAAAATGAAAATTAATTTTTTTATTTAAACAACTGATGGTTCGACAAAAATTAAAAAATATCTTAACTAATCAAAACTTTAAAAAAAAAAGAAAAAAAAATTAATTTTTTAACATTTGAAAAAATATTTTAATTAAATTAATAAAAATTATAATGTCATTTCGAATGAAATTATAATTAGAAAATAACATGTTGCAAAATATTAACACATTTTTTTTTTTTTTTTTTTTTATTATTGGTTTTTAAATAGTGTGTGGGTATATGATAAAAATATTAAATATCTCCTTAGTTAAAATATAAAATTATTACATGAAAACTGTTATTGCATACTTAAATAAGTTAAATAACAAAATGCCCATTTTTTCGATTGCGACCTTAAAAATATTCAATAGTTGTTGACCTCTCAGAAAGTTTTTTTTTAGAAATCATAAAAATTTTATAGAAATTATTTTTAATCGAAAAATTTTTTTTTCATAAAAATAATTACAATGTATGATAAATAAAAATTTTTATTACGTTATAATTAAATAAATTTTAGGGACCTGAAATTTTAAAAATTTAATAATAATTATAAAAACTTCAGGTTCGTTCGAACTGAACTGAGCCTCCCCCCCCTCCTCACTAATAATTTTTTTTGGTGTTATTATATATATATTTATAATTATTTTAATATTGTGACATTTAAATACAAACAAAAATTAATAACCTCATTTATTTTTTAGTATTGCTTTTTTAGTATTATTATTATTATTATTGACCGCTATGTTTTACAGCCATTTAAACATAAAATTAAAAAAAAGAAAACAAAATGCTGAAACTTGTTTGGTTTTTGCTTGTTGTTTGTTATCAGTTCATCGCAATTTTTTTTTTTTTTTAACACGTATAATAATTGTAAATGTTTGTTTGTATATGTTACGGTCAATGTTTGTACGTGTTTGTATGTTTGTATAAAAGTGTTATCCTGTAATGGTCGTAGTAATTCAAAGGGGTTTAGGTAGAATGATGTAAAAACAATGTTAAAAATTAAAATTGTACTTATTGTCACACAACGATCGTTAAAATCATTTATCGAATTTTTTGTATGTTTAACTTATGTCAATTTTTTTTTTATATATTTTCTGAACGTATAAAAATTTTTTAATTCTCGTGCGAATTTAAATTTGAATTTTTTTTTTTTTTTTTGTGGTTCGAAGTCTAAACTTTCCAATTTCTTTTCGAAATTTTTTTTTTTTTTAAATTTATTCAATGTTAACGAGAAAATTATCAGTTAGGATTTACTCTCTAAAATTTATTACTTAAATGTACTCACTCACCATATTTATTATTGTCATTTTAACACCGGTTCAATCTGGTTTCCTTTTTTTTTTTTTGCTCCCACGTCCATACTTTCCCGGATGTGAACAACAGCAACAACAGCAATCAGGTTTCGTCCATCGTGGTGGTGGCGAAAAAGGAAACAACACAAACGAACTCATCCTAAAACAAAAATTTATTTATTTAATGAGACGTGGTACTAAAGTTTAAAATTTACTTAATTGTGATAACGTTTGTCTTATTGATATAAACAACAACAAAAAAATTATTTATTTTCCTTTTTTTTTCCTACCCCCCCCCCGGATCAATTAGTGATGACGTCAAAAAAAACATAAAAATTATGGTACCGTTATGAGAGTGAATGTGTTTATGTTATCAATCAAAATATATAAAAACATGGAGAAAGAGAGAGAAAGAGAGTGTGTGTGCGAGAGAGAGAGAGAGAGAGAGGTATATATATATTTTTCCTCGTAATATTTTAGCAATATTGTTAAATACTCGTGTCTAAACATAAAACATAAACATTAATTAATTTTATTTACTCGGACGGGAGTTAATAATTAAATTAAATTTTATTAAAAAAAAAAAAAAAATGTTTTTAGGTTTCGTCGGTTATTTTATTTTGAAACACGTCCAACCAATGAAAATTATTTCAAAAAACTTTTTTTTTTTTTTTTTTTGGCATTAATGCATAACCGCTAATGGTGTTACTACGTTGCCCCCCAAATACATTCAAAAAAAAAAAAAATTAAAAATGAAAAACGATATAGTCGTTAAAAAATTTTGAAAAAAAAATTTATCGAAGGTTTTCTCTCCCTCTCTCTCTCTCTCTCTCTCTCTCTCTCTTTCTAAAATTCTCTACGACATTTAATTTATTAAAATCAATTAATCTTGTGCGTACGTGCGTTTGGTCATTAGGTATAAATTTTCATATATAATTTTTTTTTTTTAAGGTATCATGAAATGTGCGTCGGAAACCCTACCTATTCATGGACAAGCTGCTTGACTAATGGACCTTAAACTTAGTTTTAAACGTATCCTAAGTTTAACATTAATTTTTTGCCATAGTAAAATTATATTTTCGATGGAATGCGAAGTGGGACTCCTTTTACAGGTTAGTACCTTTTAGTCGGTAAGACATAAAACAAAAGATGTAATGAGTATTACGTAATCTTTATCATCTCACGAGGTGAAAAATTGTATGGACAAAACAAACAAACAAACGACAACCAAAAGTCAACTCGAGTATGTTAATTATAATAAAGTAGTTTAAAAAAAAAAAAAAAAAAAATGTTTGAAAATCAGATAAAAAAGGATGAAATTATTTTGGAAACTTGAATTGACATTAAAAAAAAAAAAAAAAAAGTTTTTTTTTTTTTTTGGCTGGAACATTATTTTATTAAATGTCCTTTCTTTCTTTTTTTCAGAAACCGAGCGTCAACGTCCAGTGCTATCCGATTTCAGGTATTTTTTTTTTTTTTTTTCGACCGCTTTTAGTCAAGAAAAAATTCCATTTGTCGTGAGAGGGAGGGAGAGAAAGAGAAAGAGAGAGAGTGAGAGGGAGAGAAAGAGAAAACGGGAACGGTTTTACACAAACACACTAATTTTCCACTATCCTTGACTTGTTTAATGTGTTGGCATGGACATTTATTTTTTTACGAATAAAATATTTCAATGGAAAATTACTCGGTCGGTGCGCTTTAAAAAAAAAAAATAAATAAATAAATTTAAATGGAAACGTGTAAATCATAAAAATAATTTGTTTTTAATTTTTAAAAAAATTTTTCCCTCATTTTTCTATCGTAACAGATAATAATAATCCGGGCGTGAAGAAAAATTGTCAATTGCTGTCGTGTCGTCAGAAACAAACAGTCGATTGGAACATTATCGATCGTAAAAAGGGAGAACTTCAAGTTCAGTTTCAAGCTTTACCCAAATATTGTAATTTCGAAACGTACGTCATAGAATTGGAAATCTACGATGAAACTATGCCCTACGACGAAGGACTCATGTGCAACACCGGAAACACGTCGTGGAAAACTCATTCGAGAAGAATATTCGACAATAGGTTTTGCTCAACGGGAGAATCATTCCCCGAAGACTGTTTACAGGTACGAACGTGAGAGAAAAACGAATTATTATTATTATTATTATTATTAATCGAACGTTACAAATTACATAGCGAAAATGACAAAAACAAAAGGAAACCAAAAGGAAAAGAATCGACATTGTAACTTTTCGGTGAAATTACCCCGTTCTCTTTCCCCCTTCTCCCCTCTCACCCGTCGCAAATACACTTTGAAATTTAAATAATAATAATGATAATTAAAATTGACGTTTCGTAAATAAGTTTAAGGGGTTTTCAAGGGAGAATTTTAAATTATATGATTTCAATACATAATTAAATAGTTTTTATCGATTGTTGCTGGAAAGGAAAGATTCACGAGTAAACACGTCTGGAAGAAGTGAAATGGACGAAAATAATAATAATAATAATTAGTATTATTATTATTATTTATTTATACCGAGCTTTTTTTTTGTTTCAGGTTCACGTCGTAAATTTCAATTATGTTTATTCTGGTTTTTACCGACTCAAAATAACGCCTTACGTAAATGGAAGCACGAGACAAGCTCAAAGATCGTATCGTTTGCACATAAACAACACGGTTACGGATTATGTTAAGAAACAATTTTCCGGTCTTCATTTAAACGCTTCATTCCAGTACAGGAGTTCGTCACGGTAAGAAAAGTCGTTTAAGTCCAAGACGAAAGGTTTCAATAAAAAGGAAAAGAAGGAAAAAGGTGTTTCGTATCTCTCTCTCCCTCTCTTACATTCGAACTTCAGAAAAAAGAGAAAGAGAGAGAGGAAATGAGGATTGGAAGGATGAGAATGAATGACAACAACCTCTGCTAAAGTTTTCCAGTCTCGATTTTTTTTTTTTTTGCGACAGGGAAAATCTATAGATTGGAAAAGGAAAGAGGAAAAAAAAAAGAGTAGTGAGTGTTCCTATCTCTGTCTCTCTCGCTCGCTATTTCTCGGTTCTCGTGCATGATTTTAATTTTTTTTTTTTTTTTTTTTTAAAACATAAATTAAAAACGTGCCTGTGGGAGAACTGGAATGAAATCGCCCGAATTTTTATTATACATACAATCCATATGCGAAATTCGCTCCACTAAACCAGATCGTACATACGAATTCGATTTGATTTTTTCCCTCTCTCTCACTCTTTTTCACTCTTTCTTTCTGCTCTGTTTCAAAGTCAAGAAACGAAAATGAATCATGTGCAAAAAAGAAAATTAATATATTTATTATGAGATTTTTTTTTTTTTCCGATTCCCCTCGAGCGCCATTTTACACTCTTTCTGTTTTTTTTTTTACAAAAAAAAAAAAAAAAATGATAATAATCTGAGTAATAAATCACGGATATATTAATTTGTATCGAAAAAGAGGAAAGAGAGATATATTTTTTTTTTTACTTGATTTAATTTTTATCCTTTTTTTTTTTTTTTTTTTGGGTTCCAGAGAATTAAATTTAGGGATACCGTTACTTATAGACGATCCTCCCGATACGATAAGGATCGAAGTGAAATTTTCAAACGATAGCATCGATTATTACAACGTCATGATACACGTAAGACCCTTTTCGCGTTATCTCATTGTAATTGATAACAAAAAAAACAGAATGGTTAATTTTTTTAAAATTAATTATTTAAATATTTAGGGAAACGAAAATTCTACGAGCATTCAATGCGAAAACGAATTATTGAAAATACCTTGGCCTTCTTGTCAAGTTCACAAAGCTGGATTGGCGTGCACATTTTACAACATGACCCCTGGGTTTTACAACGTATACGTCACATTTACCGATGATAGATGCATGAGAGGTACGGTGTGGGCTGGCAATCACACCGACCCGTGTTTCTGGGTTATTAAGAAAGGTAATATCACGCGAATGCACTGACCTGTTTTTTAATTTGATTTGCGTTAAAGTTTTTGCCTTGATTATATATATAGGTAATGCATTTAATTTTAAAATTTTTCTTTTTCTTTCCCGCCCCCTCCCTCTCTCCCTCCCCCGCCTTTTTTTTTGTTGGGAGCAGAATTCACGGAGGATCGAGTTTTGACGGATGCATTGAGTCCGGGAAATGATAATTCGCAATTTTTAATTACGTCCTTAATTACATTGATCATTGTCGGAATCATTGCCACGTTTGTTATAGTCAAGACACTGAATAAGAGAAGGAAAAAATTGATTCATCGACTCGCTGGAAAAAATTTCGTCGTCGAAAATTCAGAAAGTAAGTATATAAGTCGAAAGGTGTTCGATATAAAGAAGAAGGTTGTCATTGTTGTCGTTTTTTTTTTTTGTAGAAACCGAAAGCGAACAAACGTACAAATTTAGTAGTAACGGGTACGTAAGTCAATTAGATTACGGTCAAATAATTGATATGAACGAACGGCAGCAAAACGAGTCGGAAGTGGTGCTCGTATATCCGAGAGACGTCCTTTCATTCATGGAATTGGTGACGTGTTTGAGACGAGTTTTGGAAAAAGTTTTCGAGTGCAAGGTAGTAGGTAATCGAACGATAGTCATAGAGAATTCGAACTGTACAATTGATTCGATAACTTGGATTTCAGGTCAACGATTATTTCGATCCGGATAAGTGGGACGAAATAAGCGCGAATCCGAAAGATTGGCTTCGGCGTCTGATAGTCGAAAGGCGGGTCAAAATAATCGTGATAGCGAGCGAAGTATGTCCGATCCGAACGGGTTCGCAAAAAATGGGAGAACGAACGGATCGCTACGAAAAATTTCCACATCCTTTCGACGATTTGTACCTGTACGCGATTCGATTGATTCGCGACACCATGAACGAAGAATCTTATAAAAATTTATTTGTCGTTACGTGAGTACTACCTCCTCCCCATCACCCGCCCCTCCTCCGCATTCATTTTTCATTCATTCATTCATTATTTTTAGGTTTGAAGGAGTGACGGAAAGTCAAAATCGTTTGGAATATTTCAATCCTTACACGAGATTTTCACTCCCAAAAAATTTCGACAAATTATTCGAACATTTAAGGAGCGAGAGGGGGAAAAATGGAGTCGAGCGGAAAAACGGAGAGAGTGGAAAATTCGATGAAAAATTAGAAATCCGTCAATTTAAATCACAATTGAATCGTTTAATGAATAATTTAAAACCGTACGAATATAAAGATTTTTAAGTTGTCGATTCGAACGTTCTCATGGACTCAAAATGTGAAGAAGAAGAAGAAAAATGGGAAATGGAAAAAGGAAAAATTCCAAGGGAAGGGAAAAGCGGCAAACGTCATAAGTTATAAGTCGATGTGTCGGAAAATGTCGCTTTTTAGCATAAAACCAAAAAAAAAAAAAAAATTAATTTTTTTTGTAATGATACGTAAAAGTAGCACCTCAATATAGTCAAGGGAAAATAACAGCACTTATTATTATTATTATTATTATTATTAATTATTGTTAAATGTCAATTACGTCAAATATTTCAATGGTAGTTTAACAAAAAAAAAATGTATTAATTCTAAATTATTTAAAACGATTCGATATATCGAATTATATACATATAGAAAGCACCACCATTTTAGCATAATCGTTAATTAGTTTATAATAATTAAATGGGAAAACGCATGAGCATTACAAAATAGTTAGAAATAATTGTTAAATGATAATAATGATAATAATTATTATAAAATAAAGTAAATGAGTGATGAAAAATTAACCGAATTAATTTTCCAAAGTCGTTTATTTATTTATTTAATAAATAAATAAAAGACATGGAAAAGTTTATAATAAAAGTGCCAAATATATTGAAAAATGAAAATGAATTAATTATTATCCGAATTATATATATATATATATATATATAGTAGCCTAAAAGTGTTCATCAAACAAAAATAATAATAATAATAGTTTTTATTAATGATATTCTCATGTTTTATATATATATATATATATAATTTTTATTATTATTATTATTATATAATAATTGTTGATAATTGTGTATATTTATGGATTATTATTATTATTATTATTATTATTATTATTATAGAAAATTTAAAAAAAGTCAATTCTAAGGAAAAAATTGTTTTAAGTGTAAAATTTTCAAAAAAAAAAAAAAAAAAGAAAAATATTTTTTGTTACAATTATTAAAAAAAAGAAATTATTGTTATGTTTGATAAATGTAATGGTAATAATAATAATAATTATTATTATAATAAAAGTTAATTGGGTTTTATTTATTTCAATAAATTCCTATTAATTTTGTATCCTAGTCTTATTCTAATGTCTAAAAGGAAGGAATTGTCAAAATTGTCTATAACGGTTAAAATCATATTAAATGAATTCGATAAAGAAAGTTTTATACGAATGGAAATGTACTTCATCCCTGGGGAGAAAGGGGGAGGCGTGTAAAACTATAAAAATCTAATAAATTTTGGAGGGACGCTATGGAAGACATTTTTTTTAACGGTTTTTTTGAAAGTTTTACATGATTTGCTCACTAGTTTTGAAAAACGAATTTTTTTCACATTAATGTTTTACATCGTTATAAATTTTTATCAAATATTGATTTACGTTTGGTTATTAAGTAATTATCAACCGAAATTTGTCAGTTATTTCAAATTAATATCAAAAAAAGACAAAAAAAAACTTACCTTGAGTTCGATTCGTGATGCTTCCTGTCGAGCGGCCATTACACAAATGACAGAATTTCAAGTTTTAACGTCTATGGTTTAATTCAAAATGGCCGCCTACATCTGCAAAGAATAAACAAATATTGAGGTTATGTTACTTTATTTAAAACTAACCCCTATATAAAATAATTAAAAATGGATTACGTAGAAGAACAAAATTCCGAATTGGAAGCCTTAGAATCAATTTATTGCGGGGAATTAGAGGTTTTAGGTAACGATCCACACAAATTTTCAATACAGATAAAATCCGAAGAATACGATGGGGATAATGGAGAAGGTTTAGCATGTACAATTAAATTTACATTTACTCCTAAATATCCGGAAGAGGTTCCGCTAATAGAAATTATCGAAGTGGATAATTTTAGAGATAATTACGAAGAAGAATTAGAAAATAAATTATTAGAAGATGCCAATGAAAATTTAAATATGGCAATGATTTTCACATTGGTGTCCACAGCTCAAGAATGGTTGAATAATAAATGGGATGAATTTAAAAGAGAAAAAGAACTCGAAGCCGAGAGACGACTCAAAGAAGTAGAAGAAGAAGAAATGAAAAGATTCGAAGGTACGAGAGTTACGGTTGAAACTTTTTTAAAATGGAAAATGGCATTCATAGAAGAAATGGGACTTTTAAAAAAAGAATTAAAAGAAGATAAGGAATGTAAAAAGTTAACGGGTAAAGAACTTTTTATGCAAGATAAAACATTAATCGAATCTGATTTGAAATTTTTGGAAGATAATAGCGATGCTGTTAAAGTTGATGAATCATTATTTCAAGATTTGGATGATTTAGATTTGGATGATGCAGAACTATCAGACAATTAACATCACCAACATTGTATAAAATGCATTTGTAAAAAATATTTTTTTTCAATTGTTCATAAGCGAACTTTACGAGTACTCAGATAAAGAAATATCAGGCATATTATTAATTTAACATATATATTATTATTATTAAAATTAGGTTATTTTAAAATTATTATTATCATTATTACCAACAGTAGTTTTAATTCATATTGTATATATGAATAATTTTTTTTAAACCGATTGGAAATTTGTAATTTGATTGTAATCGAATTACTCGATAATTATGTAATTATTACTCAAATATTATTTTTATAAACAAATTATTATCAATGAATTTTATCGACTTTTATTATTTTTTTTCTACATAAATTTTGTTTAAGTTGTTTTTTATAATATTAAAAAAAAAAAAAGTTTTAACGAAGGAACAAAACTATTACTACAAAAACATTCGAGCTAAAGAATTATATCATTACAAAATACAATAAATAATATTTTTTTTTATATTTTGTTTGATTTAAAACAAAAAAAATATGTTTTCATGCACACATTTTTTATTTATTATTATTATTATTATTATTATTATTATTATTATTATTATTATTATTATTATTACTCGCTATTAAAATTTTATTTTGTTTTGTTTTGTTTTTTTTTTAACAACAATTTATTATTTAAATTCATTTCGAATAAAAAAAAAATAAAATTTTTTCCTTAAATCGAATTATTTAAAAATTAAATAAAATATCGATAATAAAAAATTTAAAAACTTGTAATGTTTTAAATAAGGTAGGAAAAGGGGGAGGGGTGGGAGGAGGGGTGTGTGGGGGGGGGAGGGGTAACCGCGAAAAAAATTTAATTTTAACATGTATATATACTTCCGTCAGCAAAAATTTTTTAATTAGTAAAAAAAAAAAATTTATTATTATTATTATTACGCATCGACCTTTAATAAACGACATAAAATTTTATTTTATATTAATAATAATAATAATAATAATAATAACGTATAAGATTTTAAATGCCACCACCCATCACCCACCACCACCACGACCACTAATATACTCATCATCATTACTTATTTATTTAAATAACGTGGGAAGGGGGAGGGGAGAGAGAGGGGGGGGATTTTTTTTATCTTATTGCAATTAAATTGACTAATTAAAAAAAAAAAAAAAAAAAAAATTTTTCTTCTTATTAATTAATAATTAACCAACGAACGATTTTACAAAAACCGGAATTTAAAGTTTAAATTTAAAAAAAAAAATTTTTTTTTTTTTTTTTGATTGAAGTGTTTAAAGTAAAGTAAAGCAAAGAGAGAAAGAGAGAGAGAGAGAAGGTGAAAGAAGGAAGAGAGAGAGAGAGAGAAAATGATTACAAAATAATAACAGGCACGTTTTCGGTGGTATTAGAGTTAAACATTTTAGTTTCTTATTATCAGTGTTTATTAGTGTGTTTCCCGGTGTGCACATATCATACATATCACATTCGACTTCATTAACAGTAATAATATTTAAATTTTTTTTTTTTTAAATATAAATACAAATTACACCACCACCACCACCACTGCTACCAACATTACCACCACTACCACCACCATTCGAGGGGTAAGTTTTACAAAAAAAAAAAAAAAATGGCTTAACCAATAATGGTAGTAAAGACCACGCAAACAAATTTTTTTTTTTTTTTTTTTTTTTTTTTCGTATTATAATATTTAAAATTTAAAATAAATAAAATTTTTATTATCGTATTTTATTACGTCATCACGATTTCATATCGAACATTAAATAATAATAATAATAATAATAATAATAATAATAATAATAATAATAATAATAATAATAATAATGTCTTTTAAATTTTTAAATTTTTTTACAAATTTCCATAAATGAATGCATGAATATATTCGAGTTTCTCTCTCTCTCTCTCTCTCTCTCTCTTTTTTTGTATGTGTTCGTTACGTAATTCGTACGCACACGCACACGCACACACACGCACAATTATTA
>NW_002987499.1:0-1931 GCF_000006295.1 Pediculus humanus corporis | reverse complement strand
ATCCAAATTAATTAATTAATCGATGAAATTGAGAAAAAACGACCTTATTAATTTTATTTATTTATTTATGTATATAATTATAAAATTGTCAGTGACGTAAATAGTATTATTACATCTTTCCCTTCGTTTGTTCGTTTGTACCTGAATTTTTCTTTTTTTTTTTTGTACGTTTGTTGTTGTTTTTGTTATTTTACGTGTTAGAATAATTATTATTATTATTATTTTTCTTCTTATTAGCTTTTTAAAATTTAAAATGTATTCTAAGAAAAATAATAATAATAATAATAATGATGATGATGATGATATTTTTTCCTAAGAAAATTTTCATTTCGTTTGTTTTCAAGACGGTCGATTTAATTTTTTTTTTTTTTTCAAAAGATTTTATTATTATTATTATTAATTAAGTTTAAGTTTAAGTTTTAATTAGGTTTAATAGTGCGTATGATGTATATCGGTTTGTTTGTTCGTTTGTTTGTTTGTTGTTAATAAATCATTTTTTTTTTTTTTTTTAATAACTGTAAAAATGATTTTACAAATAGGAGTTAATTGTTTATAAGGTAAATGATGATGATGATGATGATGTTGACGGGTAATAAAACAATTTAAATGTCGTTGATTTATTATTATTATTATTATTATTATTATTATTATTATTATTATTCGAACGGATAAATTTTTTTTCGTTACGTTTTAAATATGTCGATTTCATTATTATTATCATTATTATTACACGTTTGCATTGTATCGTAATAATAATTGTATTATTAAAAAAAAAAAAAAAATTATAAAATGATCCAGTTTTTCGTCGTGTTGTTTGTCGTGTTTGTATGTTTGTTTGTAAAATAAAAACTTTATCGATATAATTTATAATAATTTATACAATTTTAGTATTGACCGGAAGGCATTTTGAAATTATTTATTTATTAAGGTCCACGAGTTTGGAGAAAGTTTTTTTCTTATTTTTTCTTTTGCCACGTTTTTTTTCATTCTATTTTTATCCTTTGGGAATTAAGAAAAAATAATCACTTATTATTATTTTATGTAATAATAATGATGATGATGATAGAAAAAAGAAAAACCTTCGGAAAATGTTAAGGTAAATAAAAAAAAAATTTATAAAAAATTCATGCACGATTGTTTGTTGTTGCGGTTGTTGTTGTTGTTGTTGTTGTTGTTAATGATCGTTTTGAAATTTAACGATCGATCGGATCCAGGATTTTAAAAAAAAAAAAAAATTTTTTTTTGTTTTGCTTTAGGATAAACGACATTTATAAATTCGTGAATTTAAAAATAATATATTTAACGAATGACGTGTTGTTATTATTATTATTATTATTATTATTATTATTATTATTAGTATTATTATTAGTAGTAGTAGTAGTAGTAGTAGTAGTAGTATTATTATGTTTTACATTTTTTTTGTTTATTACGCTCCTGTTGCGAAATTTAAAAAACTACTTTTTTTTTTTTTAAATAAAATTTTCTCTATTAATACCCCCACGAGGTATATATATATTAACTTATTCGTTCCATATTATATCATTATTATTATTTAAAATGATAATGATGATAATAATAATGATGATGATGAAATTATGTTTTGTTTAAATTATTGTCGTAAAAAAAAAAAAAAAAATTAAATTAGTTAATTAAATTCATAATTAATTAAACACTTGCGTCGTTTGAAACAAATCCGGTTTCGGTTAATAATTTTAGGTACCCCCACCGCCTTCCCCTTTCACTCCTCCCCCCTTCGGTAGAGGGACGTTCAAATGATGTATTGAATATATAGAAAAAAGAGGACCACCCCCCCTTCCAACATTTCTTCGAGAATATTTCCTTACGCGTGGCTTTTAGTACACACGAGGGGCGATTTGATAAGAACGAGATGATGATAATAATTTTTTAAAAACGTGAATCGTCATCGTCGT
>NW_002987500.1:0-1373 GCF_000006295.1 Pediculus humanus corporis | reverse complement strand
AAGAAAGAAAAGAAAAAAAGAACGACCGCCATCTTGGAATTCATCATCATCCGACGGATAAATGCAAAATCCATTCGTTTTCCACACTTCTTCTCCTCTCCCGCCCCCCGACAAAAACCAAAAAAAAAAAAAAACCAAGTAATAATAATAATAATATTTGAAACGATTGTAACGTGAACCTTGAATTTCCAACAGACCGGACCGTGTAAATATTACTATTAATAATGATAATGATGATAATAATAATAATAATAATAAAGTAAAAGCCTTTGATTTACAAGGTTGCTGACACATCCGCCACGTATGCGTACACGTTTCAATTCGAGAACGTTTTCTATTATAACCTGTTACGTGGATCTTTCACTTTTTTTTTTTTTTTTTTTCTACAAAGGGAAAATTTTGCGTTTCGAAACTTTATCGTTTCCTCTCTCCATCGCGGCATCAACAACAACAACAAAATTAAATCCCAAATTCTTCTCCTGTTTGTTTAAACAAACAACAAAAAAAAAAGAGAGAGAAAGAGAGAGAGAGAAGGAGAAGGATATTCCGCAGAATATATCTCTTAATAAGAGAGCGGATTTCTTTTCACCATCAAAAATTAAATATTAATAATAATAATAATAATTTTTACCATTCATTCACATTAATATAATTATTACCATCGATCATTATTATTATTATTATTATTATTATTATTATTATTATTATTATTATTCTTTTTATTGTTTTTTTCGCCTCCCCCCCAATTCGAATTCTCAATGAAATATTTCTGACCGTAAGAAAACGCGTAAACGACGACGACGGCTGGAAAACGAATCGAGAGAGAAAGTGGGGGTGGAGGGGAGGGGAGGGGACTCGTTACTCTCTCTCATTCACCGTACGGGCAATTATTAAATTAAATAATAAATAATAATTTTTTTTTTCTGGAACTTTCAAAAAACGATCGTCGATCGTGAACGAACGACATCATCATCCTCACCAATTTACTTTTCCTTTTTAACGCCTCCATTTTTCTTTTTCCCCCTCCCTCCCTCCCTCCTTCCCTCCTCCCCCAAGAATGGAAAATACGAAATTTCGATAAGATTTACTTTTTTCCATTTCAACGTTACGTAAATAATCGTCACGACGACAAACAAACAAACAAACAAACAAACCGAAAAAAAATATTTCAACGACGAAAAAATAATTTACAACCGAATATAATTAATTAATTTCAGGTTTAATAAATTTAGGCGCGGTTACTTATTAATAAAAAATTATTTTAAAAAAACTCCAGTCAGCGCTTTCTCCATGTAATAAAAATTTATTATTCCAGCGTAAAAAAAAATTTTTTCTGTTACTTTTAAACCGGAAACAAATTTAATCAAATCCAT
>NW_002987501.1:0-1448 GCF_000006295.1 Pediculus humanus corporis | reverse complement strand
AAAAAAAAAAAAGAATTTTTTTATTTGTGATTTAATGCCTTGAAAAATTTCAAAAATTTATATATTATCATTATTATTATTATTATCATCGTTTTCGTACGTGGAATTTTTGCATTTTCGTATTATTAATATTTATATTATTGCTATACAACTTGCTGTAATCCACTTACAAGCACGCACGTACGCACACACACACATACAGAATGATTTTTAAAAAAATTTTGTTTTATTTTTTTTCGGTCGAATCTTTTTTTGTTATTATTTTATCATTATTATTATTATTATTGTTTATTGACACGTCGTCGTAATTTAAGAAAATAATTGATGATCATTCATTACGGTTAACAATGATGATACGTAATTATTATGTATTTTTGGAATCGTTTTGTGTGTGTTTGGATGGAAATGACTGCGACAGTTGGAGGATACAAAGTCGCCATTTTTATATTTTTTCCATCTTTTTTCTCTCACAATAATTATTATTATTTTTCGGAAAATCGGGCGAGAGTTTTTTTTGTTCGAATTAATCATCATTATTAGTATTATTGTTATTATCATTATTAATTAAAATCGACAACGAGAGATGACACGAATGATTTTGAATGTATTTTTCGACGATTTATTTTCGTACGAGAAAATTCTACGAGAGAGTCAATAAAAACTATTTTAATAAAAATAATATTAATATTAATAATAATAATAATAATAATAATAATAATAATAATAATAATAATATACGCGTGTATCATCGACATCAGGTAAACGAATCGAAAACGAAAACAAAAAAAAGGAAAAAAAAATTAATAAATGATTGTTTGTAGGTTTTTCTTTTTTTTCCTCCTGTAATTGAAACGAATGAGATCGAGGAGAAGGAAGAGAGAGAGAGAGAGGGTGCGTGCGCGTTTGGACATGAAAATTTTGGGTGATTTTTTTTTTGTATTCTAACCACATGGGATGAGGGGAGAATTTTCAAAAAAGGATTTTAATACGATTATTTATTTATTTATTTATTTATTTATTACGTGGTTTTTTTAAGGGGTTCGTTTCGTTTGTAACTTACTATTATTATTAATATTCTTAATAATATTGAAATCGATTAATCGATTTTTTTTTGTAAATGACTGTTGTTGTAATAAATAAAAATATTAAAATTGTCGTCGAACCCTTGTTTTCCCCCTCCTCGCCCGCCCTTCCCTTCCCCAAACCTTCCCCATTATTACGTTTTAATAAATTACGTGGTAAATAATTTAATAACGTATCGACTATTATTATTGTCGTTGTTTTTTTTTTTAAAATTATTTAGGTTAATGTTTGAAAACATAAAGATTGGAAAATTTTTTTTTTTGCAAATCGACCGAAAATTTCAAAAAAAGAGACAAAGAGAGAGAGAAGAGAAGAGAGAAAAGACTTAAATAGTTGGAACGAAATTCAAATTTTTTTTTTTCCCT
>NW_002987502.1:0-1107 GCF_000006295.1 Pediculus humanus corporis | reverse complement strand
TATTTTCTTGAAGATTATAATTAATTTTATCCCTTCATGATAATTATAATATAAACATATTTAAAAAAAAAAAATTTTTTTTTAACAACAATTTGAAAAATTTACAAGAGGACTTATTCAAATTGTACATGAAAATGGCTAAACCAACTCCGACTCCAAGTCCTAAACCATCTGTCCAAGGAAGTCAACCTTCTGTTAGGAGCAGATCGAATTCTATGCACAATGCGGACTATGAAGAATTTGCAAGCCTTCAATTGGATAAACCAAATGAATCAGAATTAAAGACAAGTGAAGAAATGAAAAAACACATGTATGATGATCATTTTGAAGGCAGACCCATAGAAAGAGCTATGCATATATTAACGTGAGTTTTTTTATTGTGAATAGGCAAACTTTTCACAACTGAATGTAGCTCTATCCTCAACTTATTTATTAAAATTAATTCAGGAATGTAAAAACCCATAATGATAATATTTATATTGTAAAGCTATTGGTCTAAGATATTTAATTTACCCTCCCTTAAATCACATTAAAATTTAGTCAACATTTTTTTTTTTTTGACTACTTAAGGGAATTTAAAACGTTTTAAAAATGGCCCAGAAAAAGCGTTTTTATATATATATATATATATTGATGCACAAAAACTAAAAGTTTACGGTAGATTTATAAAAATAATTATTTTTCGTTTTCGCTTTAAAAAAAAATGATGATACGTCATGGAGTTTGCATTAAAAAATCCAGAAATAAATTCGTTTTTTCCTCATATGCTTCCTATTGGGGAAATTGAAAAAGAAATGTGAGTAATTAATTATTTTTTCCACAACTTAATTTTCGACGATGGTCAAATCCAAAATATTGAATGCAATTTTTTTTATTGAAACTAATGTAGTAAAATCGATGTGATGCAATTTTAAGGTTTTTTCTTTTTAAATTATGTGAGAATAATTTTTTTGAAACATTTATTAAATTAATTGTAACGTTTTCCATACGCATTTTAAAATGTCTTACCAAAGACGTGATCATCATTTTTTTTTTTTTTTTTTTTTTTGTATTGATTAGCTATATATTTATTTACAACATGAAAAATTCTTTTTTTTTTTTTTTTTT
>NW_002987503.1:0-1158 GCF_000006295.1 Pediculus humanus corporis | reverse complement strand
TGATAAGACTCATATCAAAGGGTTTCCGGTGAGGTTATCATCACTCAACACGTTCTTTATCAATTTCCCTCCGCCGCCCCCTCCCGCCCCCCGCCCCCCCGTTACAATTTTCCACGTTTACAATGATTTCCCCAAATTTTTGTTTTTTTTGTTTTTTTTTTTTCATTAACATTTTTTTGCAAAAAAAAAATTGGAATTTCCCAGGGAGCAAAACATGACAGAATAAAATTTTTTTTTTTTTTTTTTCAATTTTTGGCAATCCTGATTTTTTCATTTACCTTATCGAATCACAGGTCGTAGTCGTCGTCGTCGGTTTGTTTACAACCAACATTTTTTTTTTCTTTCCACTCCTACGCACATCTCATAAACAACACAAGTGGTTTTTAAATTATGACGTCATCACAAACAATCGTCGGACATTTTGTAATTTTTTGTTTCCTTTCCTCATTTTGTCAAAACAAACGACCTGAAAAAATTTTTTTTTTTTTTAAATTTATTCGAGTTAAATCACCACTAATAATAATGATAATAATAATAATGATAATAATAATAATGATAATAATAAACAATAACGCAACAAAAGGGAAATTTTGTAAATCCCGTCGGGATAATGCAATTCAATTAATTTCCGGTTTTTTCATTTCATTTCATTTTTTTTATTTCATTTCTTTTACGCACATTTACGCACGTCCATGGGTAAAAAATTTTTTTTTTAATGGGGTAAAAAAAAAAAAAAAAAAAAAAAATGAAAAAAATTTTAACGAACGAAAAATTGACATTAATCGACCGCTCCTTAACACAATCATTGTATCCCGCCCCTCCCCTACCTCCTTCCCCCCGTTAAATAAATTTAATTGTTTGATTAATAACAACAACAACAACAACAACAACAAACGCTTTGTATACATCATCGATTTCATACATAAAAATTTTTTTTTTTTTTTTTTTTTTTTTCAATCAATCAATCAATCATTTTTTTTAAATCTCTCTCTCTCTCTCTCTCTCTCTGTCTCTCTCTCTCTATTTCAATTTTTTTTTTCAAAACATTCCAACCGATACGGGAACAAAAGAGTGTCAGAGAGAGAGATAGAGAGATGGAAAATAAATTTCAGGTATAAATTGACACCTTTATATTCGAGACAACTTCCTGTGTAATCT
>NW_002987504.1:0-1206 GCF_000006295.1 Pediculus humanus corporis | reverse complement strand
CAAGAAAAACAAAAATCATAATAATAATAATAATAATAATAATGATAATAATAATAATTCATTTTTTCCATATATTAACCAAAAAAAAAAAAAAAAGGAAATAATCCAGATGAAACGAATTTTTTTTTCTCTCTCTCTCGCTCTCTCTCTCTTTTTTTTACGTTGGCAACATTTTAGGTCGGAAACAAACAATAATAATAATAATAATAGTAAAAAAATTAAAATAAAGTAATAAAACAATAATAATTCAGTTGGCAACCCCGAAAACATTATTTAACAAAAAAAAAAAAAAAAAAAAAAACTATCTAAACAACAATCGTCGTTCCGTCTGTAATTTATTTTTATATATCCATTTCAAATATTGCTTTAAAAAAAAAAAAATAATAATAATAATAATAATAATGATGATGATGATGAAAATAATAATAATAATGATAATACCGATGATGATGATGATGATGAAAATAATAATAATAATGATAATACCGATGATGATGATGATGATGATGATAATAATAATTACATTGATTCGAAATATCATAAAAAGTAAAATCGATAAATTCTAAGGAGAAATGATGATGATGATGATGATGATGACGATGAGATGCGTAAGGGACAGTAAGAAAACGAACGAGGAGAAGAAGGGGGAGGGTAAGAGACAAAAAACGAAAACAGGAGGGAAATTCCAAAACAATAATACGTCCGCGAGTGCGACGATGACGTCATAAATAAAATAAATAATCCGATGTATAAACGCGGGTGCGCGCTCGCTCGCGCGCGGGTCGTTCTCTTCCCGTTAACGTTAAAAACGCCGCGTACGCGCACGCGCACACGCACACGCGGTCGGATGCGTGTACGCGGCGAAATCGCACGTGATCTCCGGTTAATTATGGCAAATGCAATTATTGTTGTTCTTTTTAATTAACACAATCTAATTTATTTAACCGAAATTTTTTTTTTTTTTTTCATTCGTCGTCGTCGTCTAAATGGTTGAACATGATTTTCCTTTAATTTATTTATTTAATGGATCCGTTTTTATTATTATTATTATTATTATTATTATTACTTCACCATACATTTTAAAAACAAACATAATAATAATAATAATAATAACATGAGCTCGCACACGCACACACACATATATACTTATATTAAAAAGTTTACGGAAAATTTTTTTTTTTTTTTTTACAAAATCCGCCGCCATAT
>NW_002987505.1:0-1162 GCF_000006295.1 Pediculus humanus corporis | reverse complement strand
ATTGGGACCCCTGTGGAAAGAAAGAAGGGCCCTCCTTTTCTCCATTCCCTCCCTCCCTCTCCCCATCTATGTGAGTGTCCGGAGAAAGCATCGAGCCACCACCCATTGTTAAGAGAGAAAAAGAGAGAGAGAATAAAAAAAGGGTCAAATACAATAATTTCTGGGCTAACGAAAAAAGGTTAAACCAACAACCCTGAAGAACCATGAATGTTTTATAAGAGTCCTGGTGGGGATAAATGGAGAAAGGTTGGCTGGCTGGCGGTTTTCGACCTTTTTTTTTTTTTTTCTTTTCTTTTTACGAGGGGAAAACGGTTGAGAAAAAGTTACCGGAAGGATTTTCCACTGTAACAAAAAGACCGCCGTTCGTTATATTGATGTCTTGGGATTCTCTTCTCCCTCATCTGTCCTTCGTTCCTCTCTTCTCCCCCCCCCCCAAAAAAAAAAAAAAAAATTTTCAACTTAACCAAATGAAAATTTTAAATTTTATTTAAATTTAAAATATAATTTAATTCTCCCCTTTTTTTTCCTTTTTTCCCTTTTTTTTGGAAACTATGAGAAGAAAAACTGGGAAAATTAAAAATTTTGACGACAAACTAAAAAAACTGAATTAAAACCAAAAAATTACGATAATAATAATAATAATACTACAGAAAATTTAATCGAAATCAAAAACTCGAAAGCATAAATTTTAATAATGAGTTTGAGCGAATTCGTTTGAAATTTCTCATGTTGACATTATTGAAGACCCAGGCCCCATGTTCGATTAATCGATTAATCGATTAATTAAATAATTAATTTAAAAAAAAAAAAAAAAATTTTTAAATATTCTTCGAGATCGAAGAAAAAGAGAAAAAATGAATTTAAAATGGAGGATTTTTACGTTTCATTTTTAAAAATCGATTCATTTGAAAAAAGAAAAAAAAAAAAGATTTTACGTAATGGATCCTAATAATTGTACGGTGAAAATAAATTGAAGATGCAAACAGGAAGTGGGTGACTCGAGCCTTGTAATTTTATCGTATAAAAACTAAAACCAAACCAAAAAAAAAAAAAAAAAAGTGACAAACAGGTAAAGACGACTTAAATCCTGGCGCCAACCTGATAAAACTAACAAAAAATACTTTTTTTAAGGTCAGGTATGACTATTTGTTTCATCATTTAT
>NW_002987506.1:0-1220 GCF_000006295.1 Pediculus humanus corporis | reverse complement strand
AAAAAAAAAAACAACCCGAATTAATTTTTATTTCGGAAAAAAAAAAAAAAAAAAAAAAAAAAAATGTCACCGCGCCATCATCATTCGATGACATTTTCATTTTTCGAAAATAAAATTTTTTTTTTTTTTTTTATTCACTGCCAAAATCATAAAAAAATTATTTTTAGTTGTTGTTGTGGTGGGGACGACAACGACAACAACAACAACAACAACATTAATATTTTTCCGTTTGTTTGTTTGAACAATCATCGTTTAGAGAATAAAATGAAAAAATATTAAAAAAACGTTAAAATTAGGTCAAGAATATTTAAAATCGCGCGGGAAAACGATCATTAGTGTCGTCTCTTTTGCTACAAGAGAAAATTAAGAAGAAGAAGAAGAAAAAATGTAATCCCTACATTTTATATTCAATTTTTCTTTTTTTTTTTTTTCTTTTTTTTTTTTGTTGGGGTTCGTTAATTACCCGAGAAACTCTTTTCCACGCTACTCCCCTGCACCACCACCACCACCACCCTCACCACTACCATCATCATCACCATCATCATGCATTTTCTTTTCTTAATTCGCAAAAAAAAAAAAAAAAATTTTTTTTCTCACGATGTTGTTGTTGTTTGGTTAAAAAACCGTAATCAAAATTTTTCCAGCCATTTTCTGTGTCCCCCTTCCACTCCCCTTCGACGATGCTCCCCTCTCTCACCGGAAAAACGAGGAAAACGTTTTTTAAAAAAAAAAACCATCGAGTGCAATTTCAAATTTTCTTTTTTTTTTTTTTTAAGTTTAAAAAAAACTCCCGCGCGCGGGAATAATAATAATAATAATAATAATAATAATAATAATAATAATAATAATAATAATAATAATGATAACAACAACATCGATAACAAATCATAAAAAAAAATTGAAATCGGGAAAATTTAACCGGGAAAATTATTACGAAAGTACGAAATAGAATGGAGGCGGGGGAGGGGGGGGGGGGCAAAAAAAAAAATCATTTAAATTTTAATAATTAAATTAAAATTCCTCATTTAAAAAAAAAACAAAACGATCGAGAAATTTCCACGCGCACACGCACACTCACACGCGTAAAAATAAACGCGAAAAAAAAAAAAGGAAAAACTGGAAAATTTTTTCTTTCTTTTTATTTTTATTTTATTTTCTCATTTAGAGAATCTCATCTAAAAAAATAAATAAATGCAAAAAAAAAAAAAAAAATAATAATA
>NW_002987508.1:0-1194 GCF_000006295.1 Pediculus humanus corporis | reverse complement strand
AATAAATAAAAAAAAAATCAAAATCAGGTACAAATAAAAAAAAAGGGCGGGGGATAAAAAATTTTAAAAATTAAAAAAAAAAAAAACATTTTTTTTTGAAAGTAACAACAACAACAACAGGTACATAAATAATCATAAGTTGTGAGAAAAAAAGGTATTTAAGTGTTAAAAAAAAACAAAAACAAACGAATACTAGTAGAAATTTCTAGAAAATCAATAATGGCTAAAAAAAAAAATTTCTTTTTTTTTTATCAAACACACACACACGCACACATTTTAATCAGCGGAAGAACATTTAATTTCATGGTACGTAAATCTTGGGTAAGGTTAATGGACTAACAACCATCAGAGCCAGACTACGTACAAACAAGCAAGCAAACAAACAAAAAAAAAATTATTATTATTATTATTATTATTATTATTATTATTATTATTATTATTATTATTATTATTATTATTATTATTGTTGTTTTTAATCTTGAAAACTTTACGTAATTTTTTTAAAGAAGAAAAAATAATAATCGGAGCGGGGAGGAGGAAAATGAGGGGAGAGTGAGGGGTGGAGTGAAGTGAGGGGGTTAAAAAACGTAAAAAAGGTACAAAAGGATGTTTAAGGATATGAGATTTTTTTTTTGGAAAGATTAGTTAAAAAATTTGGCACAAAGTTAATAAAAAAAAAAAAAAAAAGGAGAAAAAGTTTCACCTTAAAGGAACCCATTATAAAACCTCCAGGAAAAGTATTAAAAAAAAAAAAAAAAAAGTTTAGTTGGCAATGTTTGTTAAAAAAAAGGAAAAATAAAAAAAAGTTTATGTTACAAATATTTAAAAAAAAAAAAAAAGGAAGAAAGGAAAAAAGGAAACCTGCTGGAAAAAAAAATGACTACTTTCTGGATAAAAACTATTAAAACAAATTGAAAATTCGTGTTGGGATATTTTTTGTTAACTGTCAACCATTAAAAAAAAAAAAAAAAAAAGTTTTTAAATTAATCAACTTTTTTTTTTTTTTTCGGGGGATCTACTGACAAACCAAATTAAAAAAAAAAAAAAAAAAACGTTTAAATTTTTTTTGGGGGTTTTTTTTCCTTTTTTTTTTTAAAAAAAAAACTAACAAACTGTGGGGAAAATTTAACGGGAAAAATCAATAAAATCGATGATGATAATTTTTTAAAATATATAAAAAAAAAAAAGGAAAAA
>NW_002987509.1:0-1168 GCF_000006295.1 Pediculus humanus corporis | reverse complement strand
TGGCACGAAGGATTTAAAAAAAAAAAAAAAAACGTGGCGGAAGAAAATAAAAAAAAAAAAAAAAAACAAAAATTATTTCGTTGATTTTTCTTTTTTTTACTTTTCGCGTTCGTTTTTTTTTTGCTGAGTGATGATGATGATGATGATGGGGGAGGCAACGAGAAAAAATCTAAAGGAAAGGGAAAGATGCTGCGAAGGATGAAAGAGGAAAAGGAGGAAAAGGAGGTGGAGGAGGGGAAAAAAATCTGGATTAAAATTTTTTAATTCTTTCAATTTGCAAATCTTGAGAATTTAAAACATTAATTGTATTTACTTTTTTTCCCTTCCTCTCTCTCTCTCTCCCTCTCTCCCACTCTCTTTCTTTACTCTCATCTTTTTTTTTCTCCTTCTCTTTTCTGCTACAGACCTTTTATTATCCTTTTTTTTTATCATTTCCTTTGATGCGAAAATGAGAGAGAGAAGGGGGGAAAAATAGAGGAAAATCATCAAAGGAAATTTTGTTATCATTATTATTATTATCATTATTATCATTATTATCATTATTATTATTATTTAAATTATTTTCATAAGTGAATATTTTTCAAGTTTCAGCGAAAAAAAAAATTTTTTTTTTGTTTTGTTTTTAAAATTCTAATTCCACGATTATAATTTTTTTTTTTTTTCCTTACTCGCGGTTTTATTAACGGTTGAATTTTTTCTTTTTCTCTTTTTTTTCCGTTTGTCGTTTGTCGTTTGTTGGTTGTTTGAAAGTAACAAAAAAAAAAAAAAAATTTGTCTCGATGTGATTCTTAAATGTTTGTTTCGATACTCGTTGCCAATTCTCTCTCTCTCTCTCTCTCTGTTTCGTTTTTAAAGAATTATTTATGATTATTAATTAAGTTGGGTTGGCAACCTTTGTTTTTTTTTTTTCTTAAGTCACGTCTTTGATTTTTTTTTTTTTTTTACTTTTTTACTTTGAGTTTAAAATCGGATTTTCAAATCTGCTTAGTCAAAAAGGATTATTAATTTTTGTGCCTTTTTCTCTTCCTCTCTTCCTCTCTCTCTCTTTTCCTCTCTTTTCCTCCCTTTTTCATTTTGATTTTTTCCGTAAATTTTAATACATTATTTTCTTTCTCGTTCTATCGTTTGCAATTATTGGTTTAGTTTTTTCTTTTCTCTCTCTCTCTCT
>NW_002987510.1:0-1306 GCF_000006295.1 Pediculus humanus corporis | reverse complement strand
ATAATAATGATGATGATGACGATGGTGATGATTTTTCGGAATGAAAATTTTTTTCTGTGCTGTCAAAAAAAAAAAGTTGTCGGTACGAAAATTTTATTTTTTTTAGGAAAAACGTAAAAGCGGTTTGGAGTGAGAAAGAGATAAAAGAGGAGAGGAGAGAGGAAAAAGGAAAAAAGATGAAAAGTAAAAAATGATTAAAAATCCCGGAAAAAGTTTTCTTTTTTTTTTTTGTTTTAGTTAATCCGGGGAAAATTCTTTTCCGGTTTTCTGCGTCGTACAAAAAGGAAACACACACAAATCGGTTGTTATTCAAATTTTATTTATCCAAAATATTTTTTTTTGTTAAACTTAAATCGCGTTCGAGTTTGTAGTTGTTGTTGTTGTTGTTGTTGTTTTTGTTGTTGTTTTTGGCAAAAGGTGTAAAAAGGGATCATTCGTAAGGTGTTGTTGATAAGCGAGCGATTTTGAGGTCGGTCATCTGGTAAAAGTTTCGAACTTTTCGTTGAAAAAAAATTTTTTATTAAACGCATTTTTAAACCCGAACGTCAGTCACGTTCGAAAAAACCTTTTTTTTCCAGGCGATTGTCGCGTGACGTTGTCGTGTCACGAATACATTTACACTTTCTAAGAGACGAGACACGTTGAATCCGCGTCGATTTTAATTTTAATTTGTTTTTTTTTTTTTTTTTTTTTTATCGATGTCGATCGATGTGTGCGCGATGTCTATAAATAAATCGTCGGAATGTTTTTGATTCAAACGATCGCGCCATTCTCTTCGTTTTCTTCTATTTTTTTTTTTAAATGTCGAATGAATGAATTTTTGCGCATAATAATAATAATAATAATAATAATAATAATAATAATAATAATAATAAAAGTTTTATTATTATTATTATTTTAGCGACTCAATTAATCGATTGTGACATAATCACGATTACGAGTCGTCATTCGCGGTTCTTGCGAGAGAAGGAAAAAAAAAAAGAAATAAAAATTTATAAAGAACGCCTAATATATAAATCTTTGGCGGATTTTTATTGGGTATAAGGGAGGGGTAAAGGGGGTGGGGAAGGAAGGATGCTGACGTCAAGCAACGTTTATATTAATCGTTTTAAATGAAAATAAAAAAACAAATTTTTTATCGTTTTTTTTTTTTTCTTTTTTCAGGTAAGAGAAAATGTTCAATCTCGAATGCTTTGTTCATAATCAATCAACTTTTAAAAATACGAAGAAGAAAAATAGGTGGAGGTGGTGGTGTTAAATGAGACCGTTTTGGGATGATCATGGTACGAGATATTGTTTTTTTTTT
>NW_002987511.1:0-1227 GCF_000006295.1 Pediculus humanus corporis | reverse complement strand
TGGAAATAAAAAATGATGTCGGTTGGTTTATGCAATCAGTAAACGAATACAATCGCGGTGACATTACCAGACCCGTGAGAGTGAAGAAAAAAAGTTTGAATTTTTCGGGATTTCTAATTCCACGTCATTTGTAAAAAACATATTTTGACTCCCTAAATTTTAATTTCACGAAAAGAAAAAAAAAACATTTTGCTGTCGTGGCAGGAATCGTATTATTCCAAACGTAAAGTTTTTTTACTCGAACGAAGGTGGTGATATGAAAATCGAAACTATTTTTTTTTTTTTTGTCTTTTTCCTTCCTTCCACGTCTAACTCAATCCAGGTATCGAATTTCACAGAGGTTTGTTTTTTTTTTTTTTTTTTTATTGAAGTATAGTAGGCAGGGGTACACACCTTATGTGTCCCTGGACGCGGTGAAGAATTTTTCTTATCTTACTTCGCATACCTTTTTTTTTTTTTTTTTTTTCGTTGAAACGATTTTTAATAAACGAGAAAAGAGAGAGAGAGAGAGAGAGAGAGAGAGAGAGAGAGAGAGAGAGAGAGAGAGAGAGAGAGAGAGAGAGAGAGAATGAAAAAAACGATGGGATGTGAATTTTTTTTCGATGCAGGTGAACGTCGTTGTTGAGGTATTTCGAACAGGTGTGTGGGGGCACCTTGAAACTTTATTATTATTACTATTTAGGTATTTTCATATTTAAAAAAATTTTTTCCTTCTCTCTCTCTCTCTCTTGTATCGTTCCATTTTCTCCTCTCGTTTTTTTTTCTTATTAATAAAAACTTGAAAAATTCGAAACGAATTTTTATTTTTTTTTTTTAATCAAGAGATTTTATAATTGGAAAAAAAAATTATTTAAATTAATTTTTAATGCGTGCTTGCGCGTGTGTGTGTGTCTAAACAAAAACAAGAATTTTTACTTTTTTAAAATGTTGCACCTGGCGCCAAAAAAAGTAAAAAAAAAAAAAACTTACAGGGAAAGAGAGGGAAAAAAATTTCTTGTTTTTGGACAAACAACAAAAAGGAAAGAAAAAATAGGAAAAAGAAAAATATTTGCGCAATTGTGTTAATCTTAATATTTACTATAGATTAGAAAGAGACAGAAAGAGGAAAAGAAAGGAGAGAGAGAAAGAAAAAGAAAAGAAAATTAGTTAAATCGAGGTTTTTTTTGTATATTTTGTTTCTTTTACGAATTGGATACAAAATTTTAAAATCGTAAATAATAATTTACA
>NW_002987512.1:0-1024 GCF_000006295.1 Pediculus humanus corporis | reverse complement strand
AAAACGTGGTTTGTGTCATACGCACACAGTAATCAGGTAATGAATTCAGGTAGGCGTAGGCAAACCATGCAGGGCACCCCCCTTTCATTTCAACCCCGTCGTCTTTCTCTCCCTTTTTGAATGATTGGAAGGAAAAGAAAGAATTTGTTTCGAATTTTCACACGTCACGTGATTGTCACATAATAAATAAATAAATAAAAAAAACTATGAGAAAATGCACTTAACGTAATCTTTTTGGTTACTTAATGAAAATTATTTTGAAACAAGATTTTTTCGAATACCAACCAAACAAACAAACAAAAAAAATTTCTTTTTGTTATTCTTCTCGAGAAGAGTGAAACCATTAAAGAGTTGCCAATGGAATGATGTGTAACCACAGAGACACAAAATTTCCATTGCGTACAAGTTGATAAGAGTTGCACGTTTCCAGAAGATTCGTCGGAGCATACACGTCAAACTTACATTTTTTTTTTTTCTCTTGTTTAATTTCAGAGACACAAACTCTACGCTCTTCGATATTTCTTTTGCGAAGCCCTTTGCCTCGTCAACATAATCGGACAACTCATACTCATGAACAATTTTTTCGACGGTGAATTTTTCAGTTACGGACTTCGCGTCATGTCGTTCAGCAATCAACCCCAGGAAGATCGTTTCGATCCCATGGTGTACATTTTTCCCCGCGTGACCAAGTGCACGTTTCAAAAATTTGGTGCTTCCGGATCCATACAAACCCATGACTCGCTATGCATACTCCCGTTGAACATAGTCAACGAGAAAACCTACATATTCCTGTGGTTTTGGTACATAATATTGGCGACTCTACTCTCGGCTCTGTTGATATACAGAGCCGTCATATTGGCGGCTCCGAGCGTGAGACCCTACATATTGCACCGTAGAAATAGAATGATTCCGTTCGACATTGCGAAAGCCGTGTCGCGAAAAACGGACGTCGGAGATTGGTGGATATTGTACATGTTGAACAGGAACATGGATCCGATCATATATAGGGAATTTATTAGCGAAT
>NW_002987513.1:0-1224 GCF_000006295.1 Pediculus humanus corporis | reverse complement strand
AACCTTAACATACTTGTTTTTCTTTCTTTCTTTCTTTCTTTCTTTCTTCTTCTTCTCCAGTCTTACCTGATTAATACATACATACGTGCGTAATTAAAAAAAAAAGTTTTCTTCGTACGTCGTGTCAGGACCGTATAAAGGCAATTGTTTTTTTTTCAATTTAATTTAATTTTTAATGAATGAAATGTTTTCCTTTTCGTTCTATTTCGTCTGTTACGTTTGTATATAAACAAGCAAACGTTCGAGACATTAAAAAAAAAAAAAAAAAAACATTTCGAAATAATAATAATAATAATAATAATTGGTAAGACGTTCGTTTGGTTGTTGTTGTTGGAATGGTAGCAATGGTATATGTAAAAAAAGGGTTAAAGAGTTCTCACGGCCGTAACTAATCGAAAAATTATGAGATCTAAAAGGAGGCAAAATTTTTTAGTTAGTTTCATGCCAATTTTTTTTTTTTTCTTTTTATTTAAAGAAAGAAAGAAAGAAAGAAAGAAAGAAAAAAAGGTTTCAGGTAGCGATTTTGAAAAAGAGGAGTTTGAAAAAAAAAAAAGAAAAAAAAATTAAATTAATTAATTACAAAAAAAGAAAAAAAAATGTCGAGGAAATTGCTTGAGAAAACGCGAAAGAATTGATGAAAATCTCCCATCTCACTCTCTCTCTCTCTCTCTCTATCCCCCCCTCGATTTTACCTTGGTACTCATCCTCTCCCCTCAATCTCTCAATCAAAAATAAATGAAATAACGGTTTTCGATTGATCGATCGATATATCGAAAAACAACAACAACGTTTACCGACGTTTTCAGACATTTTGTTACGTCACAAACACGTCACATAAAGAAAAGCGCGGGAGATTTAAAATTAGACGACGACGACGACGAAATGGATCGGGAACGTATCGAGTGACGTCATCATTTTCTTTCCTTACACTTTACGAATAAATCATTCATTAATACCCGTGACCTTTTTCTCGTTTACCTTTTAACCCTTTCAAAGGTATGTACAAAAAAAAAAAAAAAAAAAAATTTCTTTATTTTTTTTTAAACAACAACGTCATCGGCGTTTCGTTTGACAAGAAAATTATTAATGAGAAAATGAGAAAGAGAGAGAGAGTGAGAGAGAGAGAGAGAGAGAAAAGACTTATTAGTACTTACATCACTTTTAAAAGGTCATTTTTACAAAGGGAGCAAAAAATCATAGAAGAAAATTAAAAAAAAATGGGGG
>NW_002987514.1:0-2018 GCF_000006295.1 Pediculus humanus corporis | reverse complement strand
ATTTAAAAATCAAGTCATTATTATTATTATTATTATTATTATTATTATTATTATTATATTTATATATCATTATTTTGTTATCAGTGTAGTAATGAAAATATATATATAATTGCCTGCTAAATTAGTATAAACATTTTTTTTTTATTTTTTATTTTGAAACGCATTTATAATAAAAAAAAAAAAAAAAATAAAGTAATTAAAAGAGAAAAAAAGATTATTGGCATTTGTAAAAATGGATAGATGGGCCTTTTTAAAGGATAAGTCTTTGTTTCCACGACGCATTTTTTCTTCTTCCCCTCTCCCTTCCTCTCCTTCCCTTTGTCCCTCCCTCACTCCCGGGAAATTCGATACACGCTAAATACTCTCTGAACTATTTTTCCTTTTTAATTCTTCCGGGGGGTGGGGATACCTCGGGATATTTTTTTGAACTTGCTTCTCACTGTACAGATTGTACAGCTCCCCCCCCCTTCCCCCAATCGAATTGAAATCAAAGATTTAAATGGGTTTAATTCAATAAAAAAAATTTTCCACGAGAATTTAAGCATTAAGAGAAGGGATTCCGCCGTGAAATTTGTTTTAAACATGTCGAGAGTAGAAGGAAATGATGATAATAATAACAACATGATGAAATTAAAACGAGTCACACTAACGATGATGATGATGATGATTGAATTATAAAATTTATTAATGAGTATTTTATTATTATTACCCCAGAGATGGGTGGTGGTGGTGTTGGTAAAAAAAAAAAAAAAAAAAAAAAAAGGAAAACTCCTCCCTCGGGATATCTTGCAATTCGATTTTTCATTATAATCCTATATAAAGTTTTGATTCGAATTAAAACAATTATATATGATTGTGATATGGAAAATTTTTAAGTACTCGTTAATTAAAATAATTTCTTAATAATAATAATAATAATAATAATAATAATAATAATATTTTATTTTAATTGTATTATAGTTTCTCTCTCTCTTTCTCTCTTTCACAAACGTTTTTGTCGAATTTTTTTTTTTTTTTTTTTTTTTTTTTTTTCTTTTTATTTTATTGATTTTTTTGTCTTTACGAAACTTAATTGACTAGTTTTTTTTTTGTACTGTGCCTGCTGTCGAGTGAAAAAAAAAATAAAATGATAATATTGAAAGATTTTGAACCTGAGTGTGTGAGGATCCAAAGGTTGGAAAGTGGGGGGTAACCACTAAGGTACCGAATGAATGAATGAATGAGTGAATGATGATGGATGGAGGAGGGTTTTCTTTTTTTATTTATAATTTATATTTTCTATATTTTATACAAGATGAATTGAATATACATGGTCGGAGTTCTTTGATACCTTCTTAATCCTTTTTTTTTTTTTTTTTTAGGAATGTGTCTTATATTTGTTTAATTTTTTTCTTCTTCTACTTTAAATGTCGAAGATTCCTGGTTGAAATGTAGAATCAGTGGGCCCTCTCCCAATGTTGGGCTAAAATTATTTACTTTTTAATTTTCAAATTTATTGTTATTATTATTATCATTATTAAATTGTAAAACGAAGAAGATTGATTTGACTTGACAAAAACAAAATAATTATTAGATTCTTACGTACGTACGTAAGAGAAAATGATTACGTAAAAAAAAAAAAAAAAAATTTTTTAAAAATATTTTTTAAGCAAGGGATTTGCTGACTAAGTCAATCACTTTTGATTTTTAACGCGCGCGTTAACATTTTTATTTTCTTTTTTTTTTTTTGACAGGTATTTAAAAATCTGAAAAATAAAAAAAAATTAAGTTAAATTAAATGTTGTTGTCACATTTACAAGTCGTCATATTACATAATGATGATGATGATTCATTTCTATTATTATTATTATTACGCTTATTAAAACTTTGAATAAGTAAATTAATTTTTTTTTTTAATTTATTATTTTTGTCGTATTTATTTTGTTTTTTTTTTTTTTTTTTTTTCAAAAAAAAAAAGAAAAAGTTTTTATATTATTCTTAAATCTGGTTTAACTTAAAGGGCTATTATTATTATTATT
>NW_002987515.1:0-1315 GCF_000006295.1 Pediculus humanus corporis | reverse complement strand
CCCCGCCGCCCTTTTAAAATTTTTCCCTTTTTAAAAAATAAAAAAAAAATTTTCCACCCTTTTTTCCCGGTTTTTTTTTTTTTTTTTTTTTATTTTTCAACTTTGGCCCCCCTTTTTTATTTAACCCTTTTTTTTACTTTGAAAAAAAAAAAAAAAAAAAAAAAAAAGTGGAAGGAATTTTTTTTTTTGTTTTGTTTTTTTAAAGATTCGTTTATCTACCAACTTTAGAAAAAAAAAAAAAAAAGAAAAAAAAAATTATCACTGGAGTAAAAAAGTAAAAGAAATAAAAAGGAAAATATTTATTCATATCGAATTGTTATTATTATTATTACTATTTATTTTTTGTCTCTCTCTCTCTCTATCAGTTTCTTCATCTTCCTTTTTATCTCTCTTTCTGTCTCTCTGTTGTTCTTTTACTCTCTTTCTTTCTCCCTCTTTTCTCTCTTTTCATTTTTTCTGTTAGTCCCTTTGTATTTTCTCTCTTTGTCTCTCTTTCTTTCTTTCTTTCTGTCTTTCATTCTTTTTTTTCTCTCTCTCTCTCTCTTTCATTCTTTTTCACTCAGTCTCCTGGCCTGCTTTTGCCTATCCTCTCTCTCTTTCTCTCTTTCTTCGTCGTCCTCTCTTTCGTTTTCTTTCTTTTTCTTATCATCTCTCTTTCTGTCTCTCTTTTGCCCTTTTGCTCTAATTTTTTCTCTCCATCTGTCTCACAGTATCTTCCTCTCTTTCTCTCACATCCTCTTCCTGTTTCTTTTCTCTCTTCCTCTCTTTTGCTTCCTTTTTTTCCTTTTCATTTCTCTTTCTCTCTTTCTGTCTCTGTTCTGCTTTTTTTCTCACATTTTTTCTCACCCTCTTTCTTTCTTTCTTTTTTTTTCACTCAGTCTCGGTATCTGTTTTTGTCTATCCCCTCCTCCTCTCACTTTCTTCCCTCAATTACACCCAAAAGGAAAATCATGAACCTAACCCAAACTCAAACGTTACATCCTTCTTTCCATTAAGATTTTTTCCAGCTTTTCTTCTGCTATTATTTACGAGACAAAAGAGAAATCAAAATATTACTACTATTACTATTTGTTCCTCTCTCTCTCTCTCTCTCTCTCTTTCACTCCTACATTTTTTCCTATCCTTCTCTCTCTCTCTCACTCCCTCCTTTCATAATCCCAGAATGAAAATAACGTAATGGAATGCACACACGAAATGCGTTTTCTCAATGATTTCCTTTCTTTTCATAACTCGACGGACGATTAAGAAACAAAAACAAAAACAAAAAAAAAAAAAAGTCTTCTGCTACGAAATATACAAATAATAATAATAATAA
>NW_002987516.1:0-1203 GCF_000006295.1 Pediculus humanus corporis | reverse complement strand
TTTTTTTTTTACCGGAAAGTGATTGTGCAGGTATAAAAAACTTTAGGGAAATATTTTACTTTTTTTAATCTTAAATTACTTTAATAGAAAAAAAAAAAAAAAGTTTTTTTTTTTTTACGGTAATTAAAAGGGAACAAATTCGTCGGACACGTTTCCAACTAGGGAAATAAAATAATATTAATTCCACGTTCGTAATTATTGAAAATTCACACGTTCGCATCATCCTTGTCGGAGTTTTTAAAAATTTTGACCTTCTCTCTCTTTCTCTATCTCTCTCTCTCTCTTTCCCTCTCTATCTCTCTTTCTCTCTCTCTCTCTCTCTTTCTCTATCTCTCTCTCTCTCTTTCCCTCTCTATCTCTCTTTCTCTCTCTCTCTTTCCCTCTCTCTCTATCTCTCTCTTTCTCTCTCTCTCTTTCCTTTCTTCTTCCACGTAATAAAACGAAATTTAAATTAACTATACGTTTAACGAGTTTTTTTTTTTTTCCTTTAAAATTCAAATATAAAAATAATAGTAATAAAAATTAATTTCGATTAATATTTCGAAATTGTTCAAGGGTGTAAATATTTAAGTCAGTTAGTTCCACGACTTTTTCCCTTTTTTATCCCCCCTACCCGTTTTTATTTTCATACCATCATCATCATCACCACCACCACCACCACCATCGTCATCGTTATTATTATCGATTTATTTATTTAAAAAAATTAATAATCGTAACGAAATAAACGAACGGGTTCCCCTATTCCCTCCCTCTCCCTCCCGGCGAAAAAATCTACATATATCGAATATAAATTTGAACGTACATTCATTCAATTTTTTTTCAACGTCATTTTGTTCCGTTCCATTCGACGAAACATTTTCTAGAATGTTCTACTATTAAATTATTTCGAAAGACAGACACAAATGTTATTGACTTTTTAACAAACAAGCAAACAAACGAACAACACATTCCTGCCAAAGTTTTGTTTACGATTCGTTTAAACCTATAACGTTGTTACCGTTGGTAATAATTATTACTTTCGTAATAATAATAATAATAATAATAATAATAATAATTATTATTATTATTATTATTATTATTATCGTAATAATTATTATTTAATTTGCGAAAACCTCATGTCGAGCATGGGGAATAAATCACGATTTTCATTTCGTTTTTTTTTTTTTCGAACCGCGCAAAATCATATTAATTAATTCCGTTAAT
>NW_002987517.1:0-1462 GCF_000006295.1 Pediculus humanus corporis | reverse complement strand
TTTTCTCTCCCTCTCCCTCTCTCTATCTGTTTTGCCTTTCTTCCTCTTTCTCTCTCTCTTTCTATGTCTTTCTTTCTCTCACTCTTTATCTGTTTCTGTCTTCATCCCTCTCCTTCTCTCGTTCTCTCTTTCTCTCCCCCTTCTTTCTTTATTTATTTCTCTCTCTCTCTTTCGTTTTTCCAACGTACCTTTTAAATTATAACATTTTGTCTCATGGGGAGGGGGAAAAATCTAACCGGATCGAAAATTTTCTTCTTCATGAAACTTCACAATTACAATCATATGAAATCGTCATCCGAACGCCGTTCAGCGAACTGAATAAAAAAAAAAAGAACGTTTCGAACGTTAAATAAATAAAAAATTAAATTTACCGTAACGACGAGTCGAGTGTCACGTGATCATATTTTCTTCTTTTACCAACTCGACGAATGTCACCCGGTTAAAACCGTTAAAAAAGAAAGGACGATTTCATCTATGAAGGAGATACTCGTAACGATCATCACCTGTAAACAAACAAAATCACGTGAATATAAAATAATCATTATCATTATTATCAATAACCGCCTCCCGCCTCCAAGTTTTTTTTTGGCGCGAAATAATAATTTGTAAAATTTTTTTTTTTTTTTAAATTTTCTTTCCGTTCCATTTTACAACCCGGTAGAAAATTTTCCCCTTTTTTCCGGTTTAATTAATTACGTTTCCGGTTTAAATTATTATCATTATTATTATTATTATTTTTACCGAGTTTTCTCATCGTTGCGTAATTTATATATATATTTAATGTTCGATCACATATTATTAAAAATAAACAATGCTCTCTTTTTCATCTCTCTCTATCTTCTATCTTCTCTCCTTTTCTCTCTCTCTCTCTCTTTTTATATTAACTGAGAGAATTTTCATATCCGCGAGAAAAACACACAAATTTTTCTTTTTAATGAACGTGGGAATGAAACAATTTTTGTCTTTCATCCAAACGTTAAATAACAACAACAACTGCCTGGAATCAAACGTTACGGTTTTCTCTTCTCCAGGAATTTAAAAAAAAAAAAAATTCCAGTAATTTCCCATTAAAATCAAATTCTTATCGCAAAACACGATTTAAGTATGTGCGTGTGAGGGTGCGCGTTCCGTACTGGACAAGAATTTGTGTGAAATAATAAATTTTAATAAAGCGGCGTCGCTCCAGTTCCTGAATTCCAAATTAATTAAAATTTTTTTTAGGCGCGCGTTAATTATTAAATTTATTTATTTACTTGGTTTTTACGTTGCCTTTAAAGTTAAAAAAAAAAAAAATTCTAACGCTCGCGGATAAATTTACGCGTCTCAATCCCCGCCATATTAATAATAATAATAATAATAATAATAATAATAATAAAATGTTATCGATGCGGAAATTAAATAATAAATGAACGGTAAAGGGCAATTACGCGGACAAAAAAAAAAGTAAAGAAGAATCGTGAAT
>NW_002987518.1:0-1252 GCF_000006295.1 Pediculus humanus corporis | reverse complement strand
GTTTAAACTCGATTAACCGGAAATGAATATTTTTGAAACATTATTTAAACGGAAATGAAAAACGATACGTGTATTATTTAAAATTTCCTATTTATTTTTACTAAAAAAACATTTTTAATAAATAATAATTTATTGATTAATAACTCCAAGTAATAATAATAATAATAATAATAATAATAATAATAATAATAATAATAAAAGAGATGCGATGTTTGAATTTGTTTTGTTTGTTTTCATTTTATTATTATCATTATTATTATAAGTATTTTTATTAAACTGAGATTTTTTTTTTTTTTTTTCATTTGTTTGTTTTGTATTAAACAAACAATGGCAGCATTTTTTAAACATTTTTTTTCCTTGTTGTTGTATAAACAAAATGAATTATATGACAGGTACCTTCTTTTTCCCCACTTCAAACCTTACAAACCTAATAGTTAAACAGTAATGTAATTATTTAGTGAACTCCCCCCCCCCCTCTCTCTCTCTCTCTCTCTCTCTATCTACCTTTTTGTTTGTATCACGTTTGTTGTGATATATGAACATGAAAAGATTTAATTGATAGTAACAAAAATAATTAATTTAAAAAAAAAAAAAGTGTTTTTTAAAATCATTCATTTATTATCATTATTATTATTATTATTATTATTATTATTATTATTATTATTATTATTATTAACGTAAATTCTTTGGGATTTCAATAATAAATAAAACGTTTTTTTTTTTTTTTCTTGGCAAAATGTTAAACCGACGTTAAATATAACAACAACAACTTAAAGCTTCTTTCGTCAGAAATAAAAAAAAAAAAAATTTTGTCGTCGTCTGCTTTCAGTCAGTTCGGTTGTGTCTGCCGTTGAAACGTTTATGGGTGAACGCGTTTTGTAATAAAAATTTTTTTTCAATTATTATTATTATTATTATCGCGTAAACGTTAAAAAAAAATTCAAAATGAGAGAAATTGTTCATTTACAAGCAGGACAATGCGGAAATCAAATCGGATCAAAGGTAAATCGATAATTAATTAATCAATCAATTAATTAATTTAATTAATTTTTAACGAACCATATTTTTTTGTCTTTTTATCGACTATATATATATCAGTTAATTTAATAATGATGATGATGATGATGATGATGATGATGATGAGAGTGTTAATGACCATGATATTAATAATAATAATAATAATAATACTCATAATAATTTAACAGACGTTAAAAGAAAAAAAAATTTTCTATCTCTCTCTCTCTCTCTTCTT
>NW_002987519.1:0-1752 GCF_000006295.1 Pediculus humanus corporis | reverse complement strand
AATGTCACGCGAACGTTTAAAAACGAGAGAAATTGAGAAACTTCTAGAAATTCATTTTCAATCTCAAAACTATATATACATTATTATTATTATTATCATCATTATCATTATCATCACGTTCCCGTTTTTCTTTTACATTTAAAAAAAAATTTCGGATGATGATGATGATGATGATTTAATTCTCTTCTTAATTGTCCGATTATTATTTATTTATTTATCTTGGCCGTCGAATATTAATAACTTTTTCAACGCTTTTCCCGCGCTTACAAAAATATATATATATATAAAAAAACCAGGTGAAAATTCTAAATCATCATCATCATCATCAGCAAAAAGAAAATTTTTCCCCCCCCCCTCTCTCGTTTTTAATTTTAAATTTAAAATCAGGGCCGTCATGCTCGCCATTAATAATAAAAAAAATAAATAAATAAATAAATAACTCGATGAGAGAGTGTTTCGAACGCAACTTAAAAACTAATAAATCGATTTTTTTTTCTTTTTCTTTCTGACGTTAAACAAATGTTTATTTTATCTCTCACTCTCTCTCTCTCTTTTTTTTTTTAGGTATGAAAACTCGTGCCAAAAAACGAGGCACGATTTCTTTCATTTTTTCATAAAAAAAAAAAAAAAATCAGTCAGTCGTTTGCAAGTCGCGATATCCTACGGGAACACTTTAATCATTTAAACTTTTAAAAAGGAGAGAAAGAGAAAGAGAGAGAGAGAGAGAAGAGGAAAATCATCGATTGAATTTTTCCTCGTATAGTGTGTGCCCGAAAATCCCCGTATACAACAAATCATGGACGCCGCAAAAAGAAAAAAAAACATTATTGATGACGTCATCGACGACGACGACGACGACGACGATGATAATGATGATGATGATGATGTGGAATTTTGTCCTCACTGTGGAAAACCCGCAAATTTTAAAAAATTAATAAAATCGACGGTTAATCCGAACGGAATCGACAATTTGGTAAGTTTTCCGCTTTATTTTTTTATTTTTCCTCACCGACGTTTAAATCTACCTACAATCAATAATAATAATTAATAATAATAATAATAATAATAATAATAATAATAATAATAATAATAATAATAATAATAAGTAAATTTAAAATTATTACATTCTATGATTGATCGACGTCATCATCATCGCCATCATCATTCCAAACTCGAAACAATAATAATAATAATGAGTATTATAATAAATAAATAAAAAAATTTGTTATAAATAATTTATAAATAAATAAAATAAATTCACCCAATTAAATGTTCATCAATTTTACAATTAATTAAAAAAAAAAAATTTTTTTTGACGACCGAAAATGTTTAAAAGAGAGAGAAAGAAAGAGAGAAAGAGAGAGACAGAGAGAGAGAGAGAGGCAAAATTATAAATTGAAACTTATTAAAAAAAAAAAATTAAGAAAATGAAAAGAGTCGAAATCACAAAAATTAAATTTAAAAAAAAATATTTTTGGCAGATGACAATCGAGATTAAATATTATTATTATTATTATTATTATTATGATGATGACAATTATTTGGCCCTTGTCGGTGAAGCGTTAATGCTAATCGACCATAAACTGGCAACATGTTTATTTACAATTAAAAAAAAAGAGAGAGAGAGAGAGACCATTTTGTATCTTCTTTTTTTCGCTTAAAAAAAAATTTTTTTAAATAATGTACGACTAGAGAAAAACATTATGAACGGAAAACGTCATTTTTTTTTTTTTTTTTTTTAGAAAGGAGAAA
>NW_002987520.1:0-1707 GCF_000006295.1 Pediculus humanus corporis | reverse complement strand
AGTTTTTTGGAAAAATTTATGGTCTTAAAATTTGTTTCATGATCCCCTCGTTCTACTGAAGGCTAATTATTTTTTCACTTTTCGGTCAAAATCGTTTTTTGGCGATAACTCCTTTGCTTTTGAGAAATTTCGAGCTTTTCTTATACGGTTTTATTCGTGATTGGATGACACATAAAGATCCGGTGAAACCCAAATTTTCGTTTTATAGGGCATTTCTGTGATTTTCGTAACTTTCTATAGGAGTGTACTACGGGTTGCATAAGTTACATAAGTGTAAGTCAGGCTGCATATTCGTTTTTCATAAGGGGCAAAGACCTTTTGGTGCATTAGTTTTTATCAGAAAGTCTTCCTGAAATTTTTTCCTTCAATATCAGGAATTTTTCGTTACACACATCTTCCTCTTTGACTTAACCACTAGATCTGTAATAAATTAAACCGTCGGACTGTTCTGAACTCATTCCTCATAACCAGATTCCACTAAACAAATTCTTAGCTCTTCTCTCTCTTCTTACCTTTTTACGCCATGGAAGAAATAAGAGAATTAGGTCCGGGTAAATTATCGCAACTTACCAGTGATCTCAGTGGTATAGTTGCGCAGCGCCACGCCTCAGGAGTTAGGCTTGGCGCCAAAAGTAGAGAGATGGCGGGGGGAATGTCCCTCCTTCGTGCGGCTGGACAGGAGGAGAAGGAGGCAGCAGCGGAGGAGGCGGCCTTCCGACTCCCCGTGATCAGAAGAGGAGGACTGGCTCGTCTAGATGGAAAGGATGTCCTCGAGTCGGCGGTCAACGCAGCTCGCTGCGCCCTGACCGCCGTCAGAGGAAGCTCCAACTTAAAAGGCAGCCATTCGAAAACAATTAAAGAGGGTATCACGCTGCTGCTGGCGGCGACGCAGGAGTTGGCGTCGCGGTTATCGGATTCTTCGGCCGATGACCGTGTCGCCAAACTGAAAGAGGAATTGAACCTAGCAAACTCTAAGGTTAGGCAACTTATGGCAGAAAAAGAAGCTTGGGCAACGCCCATCCTGGAAAAAACTACAAAGGAAGCTGGGTCTGACACGGTCAACCTGGTTGCATCCCGTGATGCAATCACGTCGCCGATCGTGCTCAGGCCGGAAAAAACGTCGCTGCCGCCGTGTACGGCGACAACATCAACACGACAGGAAGAAGAGTTCACCGTGGTGACCAGGCGGAGAAAACCAATGAAGAAGAAGAAGAATCAGGAAGAAGCTCCGCCGAATTCGAAACCGGCACCAAAACCGGCTCCGAAAAAGCTGACTGTTAAACCACCGCGAACCGCCGCGGTGGTCCTCAAAAACGAAATCGGTGGGAAAACATTCTCGGAAGTGCTGAGAACGGCCAGAAACCACATCGACATCGCCGAGATAGGAATAAGCTCCCTGAGAATTCGCCCGTCGGCGGCAGGTGGACGGGTACTCGAAATTCGTGGGGAAAATAGGGCGGCCAAGGCGGCGGAGCTGGCCGCAAGGATTCGGGACGCGGTAGGATCGATGGGGGTCACGGCCTCGTGTCCCGAGAGGCGAGTCGACCTCCGCGTCGAGGGTCTTTGCGAGTCGGCGACGTCGTCGATGGTCGCAACGGAACTAGCGAGGGTAGGGGGGTGCTCGACTTCGGACATCTCTGTGCGCTTCCCGTCCCGGTGGAGGCTCACGACGCTATTCATCCGCATACGCTTCCGTCCCGGCGGCCG
>NW_002987521.1:0-1572 GCF_000006295.1 Pediculus humanus corporis | reverse complement strand
AAAAATTTTTAAAACGATTTTTAATTTTTTTTTTTTTTTTGGTTTTTTTTTTTCTATTTACACGAACAACGATTCTCCTCCCACTTTTTTTAATTAAAAAAAAAAAATTATCTCTTCGGGGGAGGGGAGGGGGATGAGCGTTTTGTAATCCGAAAGGAATCAAACGATTATCCCAATCTCCATCGAACGAACAAACAAAACCACTCGATTACGTGTCACTAGATGTTTAATAACCTCCAGGTTACAAAAAAAAAAAAAATTATGAATTTTATTATTATTACCCTAACAATCAAGTTTTTCACCTAATTACACGAAATTAAACAAGGGTAATAAAAATGGATGATGATAACGCGCACACACGTAAACGTTTACTATCACTCCGATATAATAATTACCCTAGTAAGAAATAATTTAATAATAATAATAATAATAATAATAATAATAATAATAATAATAATAATAATAATTATTATTATTATTATTATTATTATTTGACCAAGAGCGAAAAAAAAATTAAATTTAATTAATTTTTTAAAATAATGAATTCCAATAATAATAATAATAATAATTAATTTTTTTAATAAATTTACTTTCGCGCCAAAAAATTATTATTACGTCGGTTGAATTACAGTTAAGTACTATCTTACTCGTACAATTAAAATATATATTTATGTAAAATTTAAAAAATAAGAAAAAACTTTCCAAAAAAATTTACTTCAACGAATTCTTACTCCTCCCCTTCCTCCGTCTCCCTCCTCTCTCCTTCCTCTCCCCCCACTCAAGGCTAAAATCAGGTACGTGAACTAAAATTTTCTGTATGAAATTCAAAAAAAAAAAAAAAAAAAAAAAAAAGCCGTAAAAAATTTCAAATATATGCCGCATAATGATGATAATTTTTCCCTAAATGGAAAAGGTAAAAGTTACTCACACGCGCACGCGCACACACGTGGTTCAATTCGATTCGAAATTTTCTACAAAAAGAAAAAATATATGAAAAGTGAAAAAGAACGAAATAAAACCGGAAGAAGAAAAAAAAAATGGAAGAAAATTTTTTTTTTTTTTAACTGATGTTCCTTCTTTTATTTCGAACCGTTAAATATTTCCATTGAATTTCTTTGTCGCATAAATTTATTGACCGCACGCATTATATATACATCGATTTATCGATTATTAATTTTTATTACGTAATTTATTATTACGGATAATTATTATTACTCGAACCGCAAAAACGTCTTTTCAATTAAATTTTCCATCGTAAAATTAAATCGATGTAAACGAAACGATTACGATGTGTTAAATGTATCGTTAAATAAAAGTGGAAAAGGAAAGAGAGAGCCAGAAAGAGAGAAAGGGGGGGGGGTAGAAGAAAGAAAAAAAGACAAAAATAGAAAAACCAAAAGGAGTCCAAAAGTCAGAAAGTGAGATAGAAAAAGGTACAAAGAAAAGAAAGAAAGAAAGAAAGAAAGAGATGGAGAAAGGGAAAGAAAGAGAGAATAAAAGAGAGAGAGAGAGAGACAGAGGGGAGGTAGAAGAAAAAAAGAGAGAGACAGAGAGGTAAAAGAAAGAGAGAGA
>NW_002987522.1:0-1422 GCF_000006295.1 Pediculus humanus corporis | reverse complement strand
CGATCGATACCATCGATCGTGTCGTTGACCTTTTTAAAAAATTAAATTTTCCTTTTGTAAAATTAAAATGACGTCATCAATAATGACGATTTAAAGAAAAAAAAAATAATAATAATAATAATAATGATTTTTGGGTTTAAGGCCGCAGACACCGTAATTAATTATTACAACATAACGTACTGTGTTGATAATGATGATGATATTTAATTACCGGTAGAAAAAAAAGGCGTTCCACGTTATTATTATTATTTTTTCCCTCCTCTTCCTCCCCCCCCCCCCCAAAAAAAAAAAAAATGTATCACTCGAGAGAGCGAAACGTTTAACCGAAATTTTATTACCGTAAAAAATTATTTATAAATAATAATAATAATTCGTTAACGCATGAGTTAATTCATGACGTCGTAAGTAATAATAATAATAATTATATTAAAGGCGGTAAGAAAAAAATCGTCGGAGGTTTTTCTTTTCCCGGGGGGAGGGAGGGAGGGAGGAGGGAAAGAAACGAAAAAAACTCCACCCACGCGATTCATCTTCTCCAGTTGTTAATACGTAAGTCATGATGATTTAAATTTCGTGTGTTCAGTACGGTGGAAAAGAAAACCGCGCCCTCATACACTTAATAATAATAATAATAATAATAATAATTTTTTGAAAATAATTCCCGAGGAAAAATCATCATCATTATTATTATTATTATTATTATTTATTGATAACCTTTTAACGCGACAGGAATAAAAAAAAAAAAAAAACAGAAGGAGATTAAGATTTCGTTAACATTTTAATAATAATAATAATAATAATAATAATAATAATAATAATAATAATAATAATAATAATAATAATAATAATAATAATAATAATAATAATAATAATAATAATAATAATAATAATAATAATAATAATAATAATAATAATATTTTAAGAATTTCCGAAAGTTCTGGAAAGAATTTGTTTTATTTATTCATTTGAACTATTTACTCTATGACGCGATCATCATTACTCTATGACGTGAACTTTTTTTTTTTTTTTTTTTGCGTTTCCTATGCTAACTAAACGATGAAAAAAATCGATCGATCGATCGATCGATTGATCGAAACTCAACGGAAACTTCGTTCCAGATCGTTGTTATTATTATTATTATTATTATTATTATTATTACTAATCACAAACGAAACGAAAAAATTTTCTAATCGTTACATGCGTGAGTGCGTGCGCGTGCGCGTCGACAGAGTTCGATATACGAAATATTCTACGAAAAAAAAAAAAAAAATTTTTATTTATTTTATTTATTTATCAATCTGTAACAGCAGACGCTTTTTTTTTAAAATTAATTAGTCCGCCATTTTGTTGTGGGGGGGGGGAATAAGAAAATTTAATTAATTAATTAATTAATTAAATTTGGAGTTAGCGAGACGTCGTGAC
>NW_002987523.1:0-1253 GCF_000006295.1 Pediculus humanus corporis | reverse complement strand
GGAGAATTCTGGAGAAATTTGCTGGAGAATTCTGGAGAAAATTGCTGGAGAACGCTGGAGAATTCTGGAGAAAATTGCTGGAGAACGCTGGAGAATTCTGCAGAAAATTGCTGGAGAACGCTGGAGAATTCTGGAGAAAATTGCTGGAGAACGCTGGAGAATTCTGGAGAAAATTGCTGGAGAACGCTGGAGAATTCTGGAGAAATTTGCTGGAGAATTCTGGAGAAAATTGCTGGAGAACGCTGGAGAAATTTGCTGGAAAATTCTGGAGAAATTTGCTGGAGAACGCTGGAGAATTCTGGAGAAATTTGCTGGAGAATTCTGGAGAAAATTGCTGGAGAATTCTGGAGAACGCTGGAGAATTCTGGAGAAATTTGCTGGAGAATTCTGGAGAAAATTGCTGGAGAACGCTGGAGAATTCTGGAGAAAATTGCTGGAGAACGCTGGAGAATTCTGGAGAAAATTGCTGGAGAATTCTGGAGAAATTTGCTGGAGAACGCTGGAGAATTCTGGAGAAATTTGCTGGAGAACGCTGGAGAATTCTGGAGAAATTTGCTGGAGAATTCTGGAGAAATTTGCTGAAGAATTCTGGAGAAATTTGCTGGAGAACGCTGGAGAATTCTGGAGAAATTTGCTGGAGAATTCTGGAGAAAATTGCTGGAGAACGCTGGAGAATTCTGGAGAAAATTGCTGGAGAACGCTGGAGAATTCTGGAGAAAATTGCTGGAGAACGCTGGAGAATTCTGGAGAAATTTGCTGGAGAACGCTGGAGAACGCTGGAGAATTCTGGAGAAAATTGCTGGAGAATTCTGGAGAAAATTGCTGGAGAACGCTGGAGAATTCTGGAGAAATTTGCTGGAGAACGCTGGAGAACGCTGGAGAATTCTGGAGAAAATTGCTGGAGAATTCTGGAGAAAATTGCTGGAGAACGCTGGAGATTTCTGGAGTGTGCTGGAAATTACTTGTTTCCCTCGAAGAAAATACACACTGGAAGACGGCACAATAATTTTTGCGGTGCCGTCTTTATGATGAATGAATAAATGGAGAAGGTTATAAAAGGACAAAACCTATTCTAAACATGTTCTCTTATATTCAGGCATATATTCCCGAGGGATTTAAATCGTAAAGAGACCTGTAAATAATAAGTGTTGAAAGAGACCCCTTTATCATATACTGATAATAATAATAATAAAATTATACAATAATCCAAATGCAGACGTAGATGATACTATTTTTTTATCGGACCTTATTTT
>NW_002987524.1:0-1480 GCF_000006295.1 Pediculus humanus corporis | reverse complement strand
TTTACGTCATCCCAATATCAAAATCGTACAAAGAAATTCGAATCTTGGCATTACCAGTGATTCTGGAGTAGATGAATCTGAAGAGTGGATACTTATTCTCTTCAGAGGACAATTCGATAGCATTATCACAATCAGAGATAAATGCATTAAGTTGGTTCCTTTCTCCGGAAAAGAAATTAGGAATTAGACTACACAAGAAATCAAGGGGTATTTGGGATGGGTTGAAAACAGGTTGATCAAGTTTAGGCATTGTTCACAAAATGAGTTACCTATTACTACTACTTACAATATAAAGAAATTCTGATAAAGAGTTAAAACCCACCAACATGAAACGAATTACTTAAGAATTCTCCGGTTTCTTGTCGTTCAGAATGATCCTTCATCGACTGCGCCAAAATTTTAATATGTTATATTCGGTTCGTTCTTTATTTTTGTAAGTAATGAACAAGCACTTAAAACTATCACAAAACTAATATTAATAAACAAGAACTTATTACAGCTAGACTAAAAATCAAATGAACCAACGCCAAGCTGTGTAGCTTGCCTATATTACTTTGGTCTTTCGACAGTCAACTGTTTCGAATGTTCGAGCAAACACTTGCAAATAAAATAAAAGAAGGAGTCTTTAGAAGCTTCGCTTCTAAAGAAGAACAATTTGAGTTCGTCGCCAGTCTTTTGTTTATAAAAAGTTGAAAATGTGAATATTGAGTACGGGATCATAACAATATATATGACCCTCTCATGAATTTTTTATAACCGTTCATTTGCTTTAATCAAACACGTTCATCCGTTCGTTTGTTCTCTCTCTCTCTCTCTCTCACCCTTTTGAAAATACACATTTAGAAAATTGTTTATCATCCATTAATTTCTCTTTTCATTACTATTAATTTGATTAAGGGTAGTTTCCCGCTCTCCCCGATCAATTGGCTGCGGTACTAGTGACAATAAAAAACCGGAAATAGATTTTTGTATCTTACTTTTCACTCACCTTTATCAACCTCTCTCAAACGATCCTTAACCTTTTCCGAATCGTATGATAAATCATCTTTATCCTTATCGTCGGTGTCTGATACGATGGCATCGTCATCGTCATCCGTTTTGTTTTTCGGCTCCCACGTCATTTTATTTTCTTTTTTCAGTCTTCGCCTTGCGTTGGCAAACCACGTCGACACTTGAGTCAAAGTCATTTTCGTTATTATTGCCAACATAATTTTTTCACCTTTGGTCGGATACGGATTTTTTTTATGTTCGTTGAGCCATGCTTTCAATGTTGCCGTTGATTCCCGCGTTGCATTTTTACGTCTCGCCGCAAGATCGTAACCTGCGCTGTACCTATAAAAAAAATATAAATCGATCGATCGATGGATTTCGATATTTGTAATTAAATTATCATTTAATGAAACACGCATTTTTTTTTTTTTTAAATGTTAAATGTTAAAACGCAAACGGAACGTGTTTGAAATACGTGACGTGTAAACTT
>NW_002987525.1:0-1158 GCF_000006295.1 Pediculus humanus corporis | reverse complement strand
CCCTCCATACACCCCCCAAAAAAAAAAAAACATTTTCCACACTTCTCTAACGTTTGGTCAACCAAATCAAAAATTAAAACGAATTTACGATAAATAAATAATCGCGTATTTGTGTGAGTGTGACGTAATTACGATGACGTCAATAATAATAATATAAAATCACGTGTTTTTTTAACCAGTAATTTTATCGTGGGTGCATGCATTTGTTTGTTTGTTGGTTTTTTTTTTGCATTTCCAGCGACCGACATTAAAATTTTGTAAAAAAAAAAAAAAAAAAATTGGACTCATTTGCGGTTGGTTATCTCCCTCGCATGTAAAAATTTTTTTTTTTTTGTTTTATAGCTTCCAGTCATTTCCATATTCTTTTTCTTTTTTTTTCCATTAGCCTTTCAAGGTTTCTTTTATTCGTCGATAATTTTTTTTTTTTACGTTTTAAAGTTTACGAACGAGAAAGCATTTTATTTTTAACTCCAAATTTTTATTTAAAAAATCACTTGCGATTTCTTATCATCATCATCATCATCATCAGCACCACCACCATCATCAGCACTACCACCATCACCACCACCATCATCATCATCACCATCATTATCACCACAACCATCATCGTCATCATCATCATCATCGTCATCGTCATCATCATCATCGTCATCGTCATCGTCATCATCATCATCATTTTCTCCAGCTCAGTCGGAAAAACCTTCGGCTAACCTTTCGACAACATAAAATAACCACAACGTTTTTTTATTATTAAATTATTATTATTATTATTATTATTATTACGCGATTAAATGCCTCCCCTCCTCCTCCTCCTCCTCCGATCGCACTCACGCACGCACAAAACGGCTCCAAATTTATTTATTTATTATTTCACATTTTGAATATTTATTTACTTATTTTCCAAAACGTTCCTAATCTCTCTCTCTCTCTCTCTCTCTCTCTCTCTCATTTTGTCTCGCGAATGAATGAATGAATGAATAAGATGAATAGAGAGAGAGAGAGAGAGAGTGAATGAAAATTTATCATTGTTACGACGACCGCGACCAAGTTTTTGTTAAACCAACTAGATAACTTCTTATAAAAATAAACCGATGTTGATAATAATAAATCAGTCATAATGATGATAAAAATACCTGTTCTAAGACGAATAACAACCCT
>NW_002987526.1:0-1192 GCF_000006295.1 Pediculus humanus corporis | reverse complement strand
TGTAAAACCAATAATGAAACAGGTACGTGATCAGAAGTCGAAAGAATGAAACAAAACAAACAAACAACGTGTCGAAACTTGTCTCTCTCCCTTTGTCTCTTTTTTCCCCCTTCCCCCCCTCCTCCACCGCGACGACACAAAATTATTCGAGAGAGACAGAATTCCATGAATTTTCGTAAACGTTACAATTTAAATAATAATAATAATTATTATTATTATTATCATTATTCACCTACCGCGCCACGTTTTTTTTTTTTTTTCCTTTTCCTGTTCACCTATCGATCGTCTCCACCTGAAAAATTAACGAACCTGAAGTTTTTTTTTTTTTTTTTTTGTTTTCGTTTTCTTACGACGTCATACGATCTTTTCTTTATCTCTCTTTTTTTATTTCTTTCATTTTCTCTCCCTCCCTCTCTTTCTTTTTATCTTCCACGTGCTTTTTCTTTTATTTTCATTTTCATTCCTTTCGTTCGTGAAAACTTCGACAACGCATCATCATCATCATCATCATCATCTTTAAATGAACTCATTGAAATTCTACACGAAATAGTAATAGTAATAATAATAATAATAATAATAATAATAAACTTTTTTTTCTTTTTTTTTCTCGAGTATTTTTGTTCTTCGTTTCGAGAGAGAGAGAGAGAGAGTACGAGATAAAGAGAGAAAGACAAATCGTCATGTTTCGCTTTTCGCGACCTTCTTTTTTTTTTTTTTTTTATTAATCGTATCCATCTCGTGAAATTGGCGGAAGTCACGCGACAATTAATAGTTTTGACTTTTTATATATTTCTCTCTCTCTCTTTATCTTCCTCTCCGTCGCTATTTCCCATCTCTATCACTCTCTCTCATTCTATCTATCACTTCCTTATTATTATTATTTTTTCTCCCGTTTTTCTTTCACTCTCAATACTTTTCTATTATCGAAACGGTTATTGGAAAACTTTTCCCCCCTCCTCTTTCTCCTTTCTCTCTTTCTTTCTCTCTCTCTCTCTCTCTCTCTCTGGTTGCAATTAAGCGTTAATTAAAAGCTTCGTTATATTTACTAATTTTAAATTTCAAAAAAAAAAAATCGTTAAAAAACCGTTAAACGCGATTAATACGATAGAGAAAAATTCTTTATAATAAAAAACAAATTCCTTCTGCTCCTCCACCTCAAACGCTTTTTTTCCACTCTCCCTCCGTCTCCCCC
>NW_002987527.1:0-1352 GCF_000006295.1 Pediculus humanus corporis | reverse complement strand
ATATACGTAAATAAAAAAAAATGAATTGTTTTCCCCCCCTCTCTCTCTCTCTCTGATTTTTTTTCAAATAAACTTGTAACGATAATAATGATAATTTTTGTTCTGTTTTAGAATCGTGAAAAATTAATGGAAAAAATAAAAGAAGAAAATGATAAAAGAGACGAACTCGTTAAAAAAATAAATGACGTCAAGGAAAATTATTTAAATTATTTAAAAGAAAATGGTTTGAATGAGAAAAAAAATGGCGATGGTGATGATGGCGATGATGATGATGATGATTTGATTGATTGCATAAATTCTAATTCCGAATTATTTTCTATAAGAGAAATGACAAAAACTTTGGATAAAGTCATGTAAAAATAAATAAATTTCTATCTCTCTCTCTCCAACGTTGTTTTTTATCGTTTAGAAATAGAAAAAATTCAATCTCAATTTTTTTTTATTTCTCTCTCTCTCTCTCTTTTTAGATTCGACATTAAAAATTTAATAATGATAATGACGACGGACACAAAAGATGATGGAATTGAAACGGAGGGAAACGAATAAGACGACGAAGATTTTTAAAATTAATTTAATTAATTAATTAATTAATAAAATTAATAAAAATTTCGTGACGTTGATACGTCATTTTAATTTTAAATTTTCTTATTCGAATTATTATTAGTAATAATAATAATAATAATAGTAAATTTTTCGTTTGTTTTGTTAAATACTATTATTATTATTATCATAAAGTTTTTTTTTTTTTGTTTTGTAAATATGTTTTGCGGGAAAAATGTAGTAAATGTGTTTTTGCGACAACAACCAACAACCAGGTGCAATACTTTAGTTTTTGTAAGGAAATAAATCGTTTGTTTGTTTGTTTTTGTTTTTTCCCCGGTTTGTTTTTAAATCAAATAATAATAATAAAAATGATTAATATTTTTAATTTTTTTTTTAGAATTTATTATTTTTTTGTACGAATAGAATTCTACTAAAGGTGGAGAAGAAGAAAAGGATTAAAAAAATTTATGAATTTTTATAAAATCAAAGGAAGAAAAAAAAAAGGAAAAGGTTAAAAATACCATTAAAAAAAAAAAAGATGAGGAAACGGTATAAAATAAAGTTTAAGCTGAGGTCAAACTATCTGTGCAAAAGGTTCAAAGTGTTTGGCGGTAGGAAATGATGCTATATAAATGCATGACGCAGAGAGAAAAGAGAGAGAGAGAGAGAGAGAGAAAGAGAATTTTGTGGGAGGAAAAAGGAAAAAAAAAAAAAAAAAAAAAAAAAAAGATATGAGGAAAAAAGGGATCATTATAAGGGAGGGAGGAGGATGCGAGTGTAGGGGTAAAAGAAGGCAAAGGGAACATGAA
>NW_002987528.1:0-1707 GCF_000006295.1 Pediculus humanus corporis | reverse complement strand
AAACCCAGTCAATCGTATGACGATCGATCGGAAACGACGACAGAAACTGCTCGAACGACATATGGTCAAGAACCATCGGATAAGTTTCGAACATTGAATCTCAGAAACCAACCATTTCAGTACGAATTTCAGACGATGAGTCATCAACATCTCGCACAACTGAACAATATACAGATGAATACAGATTTGGGCATTCGACTGAATCAGGTACTACAAGTCGTGTACCAACCGTAAAATATGACACTGAAACACCCAGTGATATATTACATCCAAGTACGGATAAAAATGTTTACGTGTCGACTCGTGGAGAAACTACTTCATATTCTACTTCTAAAAATATTGAGGATGCTACCACTATTCACACCACTAGGAAAGTTACGAGTGACAAATACGACTTTAAACATGTAACTGAACCAAGCACCACGGAACATTTGACTGAACAACCCGATGAGATACGCCACAGTATTTCAGGCGATAATTTATTTGTTTCTACTGATGGTAAATTTACTTCTTCTTCTACTACTTTAAAATATATAGAAGAATCTGAGGTAAATACTGAAGAACCTAAGGCTTCTACTAAATTAGGATCTACAGATTTTATAACTACCAAGAAGTATGTTACTGAAAAGGGAGATGACATATTGCATACGGTCAAGGAGAGCGAAATTTCTACCGATGGAATAACTGGTTTTCAAACCACTAGAAAATTTACGGATGAATATACCGAAACTCATACAAACAAATTTTATTATTCAACAGAACCAGGTTTTGTACCGTACGTGACTAAAATGAACGACGTTAGTGAAACGCCCGTCGGAATACGTCACAGTACTACGAAGGAAAGTACAGGTTTCTTTTCCGACGGTAAATTTTCTACTTCCACAACTCTTAAATACACTGAGGAATATGATGTAAATACTGAGGAACCTAAAGCCTCTACCAAATCAGGTACTACTGATTTTATGTCTACCAAAAAGTATGTTACTGAAAGAGGTGATGACGTATTGCATACGATCACCGATGGAATGACTAGTCCTCACACCACTCAAAAATTCTTGGATGAATTTGATACTGATAAATACAAATTTGAACAGTCAACTGAACCAGGTTCTGTACAGTATGTGACTAAAATAAACGACGTTAGTGAAACGCCTGTCGGAATGCGTCACAGTACTATGAAAGAAAGTACAGGTTTCTCTACTGGCGGTAAATTTACTTCTCCTTCTACTACTTTAAAATATACAGAAGAATCTGAAGTAAATACTGAGGAACCTAAGGCTTCCATCAAATTTGGTACTACGGATTATATGTCCACCAAGAAGTATGTTACTGAAAGAGGTGGTGACGTATTGCATACGGTCAAAGATAATGAAATAACTACGGACGGAATGACTAGTCGTCATACCACTAGAAAATTTACAGATGAATATACCGAAACTGATAAAAACAAATTTGAACTTTCAACTGAACAAGGTACTTCAACTCTTAGATATACAGAGAACATCGATGTAGATAATAGTAAATACGATTCTTCCACTAAATTAGGTACCACAAAATACGGAACTACCATAAAATATGATACCGAAAAAACCGAAAACGTATTTTATACTCCCACCTATGACAAAACTTTTGATTTTACTGATGGAAAAAATACTGCATATTCAATTCGAAATAACAAATGAGTATACAAGCAAACCTAAACCTTCA
>NW_002987530.1:0-1219 GCF_000006295.1 Pediculus humanus corporis | reverse complement strand
TTTTACTTTTCTCCAGCCGGTTGTTATTGTTATTGTTATTGTTATTGTTTTTCAGGTGCATTCGTAACGTAACCGTAAATAAACAAACACAAAAAAAAATTTTTTTCTAGATTTTTCTCTCGTTGTTGCAACAAGTTACGCGTGACGTTTGTTTTTAGTATCTTCTCTTTTTTTACAAACGTTTGCACGAACGTTTCACAGAAACGTACAACAAAACAAAACAAAAACAAACGACAAAAAAAAAATGGCGGACGACGTATGAAAAAAAAAAAAAAAAAAAGGCAGGCAAGAATTTCTTACGTGTGTGCTTATATCCATAGCTGACGCGATAAGTTGCTTCTTTTTTCAGGTAATATTTTTTTAAACAACGCAACAAAAAAAACAAACAAACAAACAAACGAACGAACAAACAAACGAATTAATAAATTTAAGACGCGCTATCGAAGAGTGACTTATTTAGAAAATTCAAAGCCGAATCAGGTATTTATTATGGTTTGTTGTATTTTTTTTTTTCCATCGGGAATTTTCAACGAACGGAAAAATCAGCCCCCCTCACCCCCTCCCCCCTTTCCGAATTCTCCGCGTCGAACGCCGAACGTTTATCAAAATCTTTATTTAAAAAAATGTTTTGTTAATTTAATTTATCGGTGTGCGATCATCTTTGAAAAACAATTTTCTACTTTTTTCGAGTTCCACGTGCGAGACGTGAGGTCGTGACAATTTTCAAATGTTTGTTGTGCAATCGAATCGAACGAGATGTGTGACGTCACGATCGAAAAATAGGAATCACGAAAAATTTCAACCATTTCCGCTTTTTGCAAAAAGAGAAAAAGAAAAAATTATGACTTACCCAAATCCGGTATCGAACTCGAAGGTTCCTCGTGCGGCGGATGTTGTCTGTCTCTTTCTAGTCTTTCCTGTTTAACGACTTCTACGACGTATCCCGACGACGAACGAGGACCTCTCGGTGGTCCCGGCGGCGGAGGAGGTCTCATGCAATTTGAATTCGGCGGTGATGACGACGATGACGACGAGGACGACGACGACGTGCTCGACGATACCAAACCGACAGGAGCAGACGGCATTCTAAAATCTTTAACCGTTATCACCGGCCTTTGTAACTGCGGTAAAGTTTCCGGTGGCGAAGACGAAACCACCGACACCGTTTGACTCACGTTTTGAAAATTTTCATAATCTTCCATTATTTCCTCTTCGACTT
>NW_002987531.1:0-1180 GCF_000006295.1 Pediculus humanus corporis | reverse complement strand
AAAACTTATGGAATCTCGTCGAAACCCCGACGAATAATAATTATTATTATATACATCGTGTGTGCATGAAAGTGCGTTCGTTTGTTCGTTTGTTCGTTCGTTTGTTCGTTTGTTAATATGTTCGTTCACTCTCTCTCTCACGCATTTCATCGACACCGAAATTAAAATTTTTACTTTTTCTTTCTAAATTTCTTTTTTTTTTTTTTTTTTTTGATGGTTTTCGTTTTCGATATCGTTTGTTTTAATTATTAATAATAATTTTTTTTGTGTTTGTGTTTTGTGATTGTGTTTTCCCACGAAATAAACTTTAGGGTAGACACAGACACACACCCACACGCACGTTCACAAAAGAAGAACGTTAAAAAAATTTTTATTTAATAAGGCATGTGGTGGTGGTGGTCGTCGTCGTCGTCGTCGTCGTAGTCATCACATAACAGACGTTTTTTTTTTTTTTTTTTTTTTTTCATCCCCTACAAAGATTTTTTTTTTTTTTTAAATTAAGTAAAAGAAGTTACTTAATAATAATAATAATTAACGATTATAAGGTTCAGGTTGGGGGAGTGAATACAAATATGTAAAGAAAAACTCGTCGAATGTTCGAGAATCAAAAGAAAGGAAAAGCGTTCGGGGAAAGAAAATTAACATCGATGTGATTACTATTATTTTTATTATTATTATTATTATTACGGTTAATAATAATAATAATAATAATAATGAAATTAAAAATGTTTTCGTGACTGATTGATTGATTGATTGATTGATCGATCGATCGATCGTAAGTGAATTATTATTATTATGATACGTTCGATTATTGTGATTACGATTATGAATTTTCATTTGTATCGCGAACTGATTTTCTCGTTGGAAAAACTGTAAAAGTAATTTTTAATAGTGAAGAAAAGAAAAGAATAGGAGTGAAAGAAGTGAAGCAGAAGAAAAAGTAGAAGAAGGAAAAGAGAAAAGAAAAAGTAAGAAAAGAACGTTAAAAAGAATAAGAAGAAGAAAAATTTGGAACGTTTGTCCAAAATTATTATTATTATTATTATTATTATTATTATTATTAGTTTTTGTCGTCTTCGTAGTCGTTTGTTAGAGAGTGATAGTGAAAGTTGATGAAAACAAAAAGAGAATCAAGGCCCCGAGGTATTTAACCTTCGCCGTATTTTGAACCTGAGACAAA
>NW_002987532.1:0-1676 GCF_000006295.1 Pediculus humanus corporis | reverse complement strand
ACCTTATAAAATTATTTAATGTTAAATGAAAGGGGGCGATACGAGTGAGTCTTAACACGACCCTTTAGGTTTTTCTCATTTACGCCCCCCCCCATTAAACATTTTCTTCATTACCCCCCCCCATTTAAATATTTTCCACTCTATTCATATAATCCGTTAATACAAAATTTTAATCCAATTTTTTTTTAATTCGTTAATCCATTCTAATATGTTACTATTACGCGATTAAAACGGATTTGCTAAACAGAGTGGAAAAATTTTTTTCCAGGTGTTTGAATACCGTGACGATCACACGTGCCCATATATAATTAATAATTATTTTGTAACGTTTTCATTAGAGAGAGAGAGAGAGAGAGAGAGAGAGAGAGAGAGAGATGGTGTCTCCATCACGTTAGATTTTAAATTCCAATTTCATTAAAAAATACAAAGAACGAGAATTTTTTTTCTCCAGGTCGTACGTGTGATATAAAAAACAATCAAATCGTCAAATGTTGTTGTTGTTGTTGTTGTCATCGAAAAAATTTTAGTAATAAAAAAAATCAAACGACAAACAAACAAACAAACAACAAACGTAATTATTAATTTTTATTGCTCAATAAGAAACATAAAACATAAACAATAGCATCAAATGTTGAGAAATTTAAATGTAAATATTAAAATCAATTTGTGTAATAGACTCTCCTAAAAATTACTTTGACATTTTCCATTAAATCCGATTAACCTCTCTCTCTCTCTCTTTCACTCGCTCTTTTCTCTCTCTCTCTTTTACTCGCTCTTTTCTCTCTCTTTCACTCTCTTTCGTTTTTCTTTCTATCATTTTCTCTGTTCCCTCATTCTCTCTTTTATCTTTTTCTGGCTTTCTCTTTTTTCCCGCTCTTTTCTCTCTCTCTTTCGTTTTACTTTCTCTCTTTCCTCTCCTCCACTCTTTCCTATTCTTCTCTCTTCTTTTATTTCTCTCTTTTTCTCTCTCTTTTTTCTCGCTCTTTTCTATTTCCTTTCATTCTCCATTCTCTCTCTCTCTCTTTTTTATTTCTCTTTTTTCTCTTCTCTCTCTTTTGTTTTCCTTTCTGTCTTATCCACTCTTTTCTCTTTCTCATTTTCCTCTCCTTCTCTCTCTCTCTCTTTCCTCTCTATCTTTTTTCTTGCTCTTTTTTCTCTCTCTCTCTTTCTCTCTTTCCCCTACCTCTTTTTTCTCTTTCTTTTCTCACTCTCTTTTTTATTTCATTTCTTTCGCTCTTTCCTCTCTCTCTTTTCTCTGTTCTCTCTCTCTCTCTCTCCCCTGTTTGAAATTTAACTTCGAATAATTCATTCAACTTTTCCCATTTAAATAATCGAACTAAATATTTATTTGTTTTACTAATTTTGTTTTCGGAAAAAAAAAAAAAACTTACCATTAACTTGTCCTCAATGAAATGGGTCGGCCAGTTTTCAGGTACACTTGTTTGTTTATTTGTTTGTCCGTTTTCTCGTTAGTAACTAATCTGTAAAAAAATAATCGAAAAAAAAAATAATTTTTTCCCTTTCAAAATCGATCATCACCTTCAATTTAATTATTAAATGATATAATAACCCGATTTGAAAATTGAATATTAATTGGAAAATTTTTTCAAGGGAGAAAAGAAAATATATGTATGTATGTGAGAGAGAGAGAAAGAAGAGAGAGAGAGAGAGAGAGA
>NW_002987533.1:0-1165 GCF_000006295.1 Pediculus humanus corporis | reverse complement strand
GTTTTTTTTTTTTTTTTAAACAATAGCTGAAGTTATTCAGTAATAATTTTTTTTTTGTCGTGTCTCTAGAATTATTTAATTGGGAAACGACAATTTTTAAAAAATACTTGAAAACGTGAAGTAGTTTTTAGATACGGGGGAGGAGGAGGAGAGGGAGAAAGGGGGTAGGAACAAGGGGAGGAGAAAAGCTAACTCTAAAAAATAATAATAATAATTCGCTGTGTAAATAAAAAAAGGCGGCGCTTTTTTTTTTTTTTTTTGGTTAGTTATTAGATGTCATTTAAATAGGTTTTAGTTTTTTTTTTTTTTTAACTGCGTTTCAGGTTCGTTTTTTTTTTTTATTTCTTATCGAACGTTTGAAAAGAGAGAGAGAGAGAAAGAGATAGAAAAAAAAAAACGAACCTGAAATGTAGAAATGCACGGAGCGGAGGAGAGAGAAAGGGAGAGAGAGAGAGAGAGAGAAAGAAAAAAAAATGAAAATTTATTTATTATTATTATTATTATTAATATTTTCATTTTTTTTCCTCCTCCATTTCCTTTTCCGCTCCGTCGACGAGTTTATATATATATAGATTAGTTATTAAAATAAGTTAAAACATTTATTATTATTATTATTAAATGAATTAATAAAAAAAAAGAAAATGGCGATCGATATTGTTATTATTAATTCATTTAATAAAAATTTTAGTTTACGTACATTTTTTTTTTTTGATTGCCTGAATGTTGGGATAGGGTACCCCTGAAGTTAGGGCACATTCCATTCGACCGGTTATCCATTTCCGGTTTTTTTTTTTTTTTTTTATTTATCATACGAAACTTTGTTGTGCATATGTACGCGTTCGCGAGCGCGCGAAAAAAAAAAAAAAAAGAAAAAAAGTTGAATGACGTGTAAAAAGAAAGAAAAAATATCTCATGTCATCGTAATGTCCGACATTTTGTTTTGGTTTGTGCTTGTTAACCGACGACAGGACCCGTGGCCGGAATGAAACCTAAATTTCCATTGATTGAAAAGGATTATACCTTTGCACAAAGGTCGTCCGTTGCTTTGATATGCCCTGCTCAAGGATTCCCGGTGCCATCGTACAGGTAATGGTTTTTTTTTCTCTCTCTCTCTTTCTCTCTCTCTCTTTACCTCTTTCCCGCGACCTCCTCGACCTGCCGCCTG
>NW_002987534.1:0-1683 GCF_000006295.1 Pediculus humanus corporis | reverse complement strand
CGTTTTTCATTTCGCAAGTTGTAAACTCTCTCTTTTTTCCCCCGATCGAAAACATCAAAGGCACATAAAAATTAATTCGGTGAATGTTAAACCTCATCATCAATCGCACCCTCTCTCCTCCCTCTCTCTCTCTCTCTCTCTCTTATTTACAACCTTTTTCTCTCTTTCTCTCATATCCTCAATAATTTAATTTTTTTTTTCTTTTTTTAAACGCACGCATATACACTCACGTTAAAACCTTTTTTCGATTTCCTTTTACTTCTTCTTTCCGAAATTCGAAGGGTGGCGGGAAAACCAAAAACAATCGGGAGGAGAGAAAGAGGGAGAGGGAAATAACGTCCACGTTAAATTTTTTTGTTTTTTTTTTTTTCTCCAAATGAAAAACAAACTGTTGCCGACGGAAAATTTTTTTTGCGATGAAAACAAGCAGCAACAGGCTTTATGCACCGTTAAAACCATCTGTTTCCTTTTAATGCCAATAATCATTATTATTATCATCATCATCGTGGTGATCGTTTCGAAATTGATCGCAAGAGGTTTTCTCACATTCCTTAGATATTTTTCCGGTTTAAAAAAAAAAGAAAAATTTCCCGTTTACACTCTCCCGACCCGTTTTTTATTTTTTCACACACTTTCTTTTTCCACGACATGACCTTTTTCGCGGGAAAACCTTTCATCGTACCACGTCATCATTTCGTTCACAATTACAAAATCGTTTCCGATTGGTTGTTAAACGAAAATAATAAACCAATGGAATTTTTTTTCAATCGCGACGTTTGGTAACAAACGATTTCCATTTTTTTTCTTTTTTTTTTTCCCACACCGCAAATTTATCATCATCATCATCATCATCATCATCATCATCGTCGTCGTCTTAACCGACACCGTCCGTCACCCCCCAATGAATTTTTACATTTTAAAACGGACATATTCGCCTCCCGAAAATGTTTCACGACGACGACCTCCGACCGATTTCGCATATAATATCGATTATAAATAAATACGGCGATGCGGGAAATTTCCTGGCGGGGGGAGGGAAGGAAAGAGACAGGGAAAAAAAAATGAAAAAAAATTAATAATAAGGGAATCGATAGTGCAGGAAATGGGATATCTCTATCGGAAAAGATCTCTTATTAAAAAATCCGTTTGAAAATTGGAGAGAAACGGAAAGAGAGAGAGAGAGAGAGGAAAAGGAGAAGAGAGAGAGAGAGGAAAGGAAGGAGAGGATAACAAATTTAATTATTGGAAATGACGTAAGTTAACTGAACGTTAAAATTCGAAAAGCAAAAAAAAAAAAAAAAAAAAACAATTCGTGTGATGTTACAATGTGCTTTTGTATGTACCCTTCCCCGCCCCCCACCCCAACCCCACCCTCCCCTCGTCTCTCTCTCTCTCTCTTCTCTTTCTCTCCCACTCGTACACCATTTTCACTGTTTGTTTTTAGATTTCCTTCATTTCTTTCCCCCCCCTTCTCTTTCTCTCTTTCCCCCCCTCTCTCTCCCTCTCTCCGGTATATCCTGGAGTGATTAAATATTATTATTATTATTATTATTAATTTTAAATTAATTTTCCAGCGTTTGCGTTATTCGAAACGTAGAATATTATTATTATCATTATTATTATTATTATGTTTTTTTTTGTAATTGACTTTTGTGTGTGTGTGTCTGTGTCGCTTTTATTTTT
>NW_002987535.1:0-1864 GCF_000006295.1 Pediculus humanus corporis | reverse complement strand
TATTATTATTATTTTCACTTATAATCATGGCGATTCGTCTTGGTGTTTGGGTCGGAGGTTTTTCAACATTTATATTTCAGGTTTCTACCAGCTGATCTTTAAGGAATAAATGCCTGAATATCAGTGGTGCTGCTGCATGCCTGATGAGTAAGTTTTCTCTTGTTATAGCCTATGACATCACCATAAGATCATCTTATTCGATGTAAACATGTTAATTCCTGTACTGAACTCCAGTCAGTGACTGACGTCTGTGGAGTGGAGCCAGGAACAGGAAAAGTGAGATTCACATTCTTTTTTTTTTTTTCTTTTTTTTGTTGACCCAGGAGAATTGCGAGTTTCGCACAACCCCTCCGAAGAGGGAGTGTGGGGCTCGGTATGGATCGAAAAGAAAGCCTAAACGGGGACCCGTACCCACTAAAACTCCTGGGCATGTCGCTATAGCGTGACCTGTATGGAAAGGGGGGGATACACTCGTGGGAGTATAACCTACATTTCAGTCTCCCCTCTCCGGTAGGTCAGAACGTTAGCCGTTCCACATGACCGCTTTTGGGGAGGTCCGCCCTAATCTCCGTTCCGTCTCCTCCTCGAAGAAGAGAACGCATCTCCCAGGACGTTCTCCCTTTCGGGAGTGTCCTCCGGTCTTTCGCTTGGGGGGAAAAGGGACGGAAAGTTCGCCTGCTTCCAGAGAATGCCATCGGGGCTGGGGATTCAGAGTAAAACTTCGCCTCCTGAATTGAAAGGGGTAAATTAAAAGAAAAAAGTGAAGACGTTTGTTGACCGCATTCTCTTCTAACAGGTTATGAGGACTAAATGGGGGGCAAGATAGATAGAGGAGATCAACCGGGACCGCCGACCTCCGAGAAATTTTAAAAAAAGGCTCACCGACGACGAAGCTTGCGTTCGTCGCCGCACCTCGCTAATCGAAGACGCCGTCATTCTCTTCTTCTTCGTTCTCCTCCTCCTCCTCGTTCCGACGATGACGTTTCCTCTCCCTCGGCCGATGAAGAAGGTCCGGAACCGCTCCTTTCGCCGCCTCTTCCTCTTCATCCTCTTCGCCTTCGTCATCAGCGGGATTTATCGTCCTTTTAATAACCTTAGAACTAACCTTAATCCTATCCTTAGACCTAACCTTAATTCTACCTGTCCGGAGCATACGTCGAACATACGAACTTTGGACTTTTCGCGCTCGCGTTCGCGGTCCTCTTTCGCAAGTAGGACCGCTTCCGAAAATCGCGAAACGGCGGACCATTCCCGGGGTCCGCGAAGCAACGCGCTCACGAGACCGCGGATCGACAAGTCGGGTCCGATGACTCCGACCAGCCACTGACTCTGTTCGTCCCACGTGGGACATATCGTGACCCAGTGCTCGATGTCGTCCTCGGGCGCACCGCAGAATCAACACTCCGTCGTCGCCTCTCTGCCGATGCGCGCCAAGTACGAGCCGAACACTCCGTGGCCCGTGAGGACCTGAGCGAGACGGTAAGTCAAGTTTCCGTGACCCCGTCCCACCCACTCCCCCACTCGGGGACCAAGAACGTTAATTATTTCCACCCCGTATCTTTTTCGATTATCGACGAAACGCGCCTGCCACGATCGGACCGTGCGAACGCGGAGTTCCCTGCCGAATCGGGCTCCCCTCGGCCCGCCGCGACCCCGCTCGTGGTAGAGGACGAGTCTCTCCCCCGCGAGGAGATCGAGCGGGGGAGTTCCCGACAGAAGGGAAGCCACCTACGCCGCGACGTCCCTGTACGCCATCGACACCTTGTTCAGAGACGCCCTTTGGAGTTGGATAGCCCTCTCGCGAAGCGGCCGCGACACCGCCACCAATTCGGCTCACACCGGTGCTTCGTACAGGACCTGCCCG
>NW_002987536.1:0-5892 GCF_000006295.1 Pediculus humanus corporis | reverse complement strand
AACGTTGTTGTTGTTGTTGTTTCGGTTGTTGTGGATGTTGGGATATAATTTTGTCTTTCATTTGAAAAAACAAGGACGACTACTTGCGACGAGAGAGAAAGAGAGAAAGAGAGAGAGAGAGAGAGCTAACTCCTTCTTTTATGCCGTTCTCGTGTGTTTTACTCGGTTTTTTATTATTTTCTCGAGGAAAGGATGAATGTATTATCATCATCATCATCATCATCATCATCATCGTGATTCTCCTTATTATTATTATTATTATTATTATTATTACATATTATTATTTTCTTAATGGTAACAAAATACGCGTTTTTATAAATGGCTTCGGGGACAATCACCATTGTTTGTTATTATCATCATTATTATTTTATTTTATTTTGTTTAATGTGTGTGTGTGCGAGTTTGTACGCATGCACACACGCACTCACGCACATACAAAACGTTTTTTTTTTTGTAAATATTCGTCGAAGATTTTTTTCTCTCTCTTTTCAATTTTATTATTATTTTTTTTATTTCGTATTTACTCGAGGACAATTTATTAGTTTTATCATCATCATCATCATCATCTTCGTCGTCGTCGTCGTCGTCGTCGTCATCGTCGTTAAAAATAATTTTTCTTCTTATATATAAATTTTTTTTTTTTTAACCTCTTTTCCATTTTCTCTTTGGATAAGTTATTACAAAATGTTAAAAAAAAAAAAAAAAGGAAAAAGGGGGAAGGGGGAGGGAGAAAGGAAGAAAAAGTTTTTTTTTTTAAATGTAATTAATTAAGTTGAAAATTTATAGATTAGATTCAGATGGGAATCGATTCGTCGTCGCTTTTCTCTCTCTCTCTCTCTCTCTCTCTCTCTCTCTCTCTTTACGTATAATGTCTTTTTTTTTATAAAAAATTATGAGAGAGAGAGAGAGAGAGAATAGGTCGGTAGGTACGTAGGAGGAAGAAGGATGAAAGAAAAAAAAAAGGATCGAAAGGAAATGGACGAGACGAAATGAGAAAAGGATGAGGTGTGGAGGTGAACGGGAAGGGGGGGTAAACGATTTTCCAAACCTTTTTTCCTTCCTCCCTCCCTCTCTCTCTCTCTGTTTCACACACACCTTTTCTCTCTATTTTCCCTCTCTTTTTTTTTCGAAGTTAATTTAAAAAAGAAACATAGAAAATAAACAATTTGGAGATTTTGAGAAAAAAAAAAAAAAAAAAATTCTTAAATCGATATGTTACCTTTTTTTTTTAAAGAGAAAGAGATGAGAGAGAGAAAGAGAGAGAGAGGGACAGAGAGAAAAGGTTACCTTTATAAAAATAAAATAAACTGGAAAAGGCTAATAACAATATTTATTTAAGGTTGGACGTTTTAAAAAAAAAAAATAAATAAATAAATAAGGTAAACGTAATTTAAGAAAATTGTTTTGAAACGATTTTTCTCTTTTTATTTTCTCTCTTTTTTTATCGAAAAAAGGTTGTTTTGAAACGGAAATGAAAAATGACGATGTTGTCGATGATGATGATGATGATGATGAATTAATTGATTGAAAAAATAATAAAAACAAAAGAAAAGAAAATAAATTTGGTTGGTTTGTGCGTAACGCGCGCGGTGGCGTAAGTCTAGGGACTCCCCCCAATTGATAGATATACCTTATCAATTAAAAATTGAAATTTTCTTTATAATTTAATTTTCCCGTCGAAAATTAGATATTTTATTATTATTTTTATTATTATTATTATTATTATATTATCATTATCATTATTATCGTCGTCGTCGTCGTCGTCGACGTCACCACTTTTAAAAGGATGAAATAACATTTGTCGATTCGGCGAGATTTGGGATTCGAGAATAGGGAGGGAGAGGAGGGAAAAAGGAAAAATTTATAAGGGAAATTATAATTTTATCATGTTGGCACCGCTGTTTCCTTCTCCCCTCTCTCTTTCTCTCTTACCCCTCCCCCTCTCTCTCGTTAGCTTTATGTGGGTTATATATATGTATATGTGTTTAAAAATTTTTTCGACGGTTACAAATTTTAAAAAAAATTTTTTTTGTTTTATTTTAATTTATTATTATTATTATCATCATCACCATTATTATTATTATTTAAAAGAGAGAGAGAGAGAGAGGATATTTTAGTTGTTTCTGGAACGAATTACTGGAATTGTTCGTCGTTCGTTCGTAATTTTTTTTATTTTATTTTATTTATTTATTCGACCCGTTCGAAAAGCTTTTAACGCCCTTACAAAATTTAAATCGCATTTTGCAATCCGTTTTTGTTAATGTTCTCATACGGAAAACTTTTTCCTCCCTTCCTCCCTGCCCCCCCCACCTACTCCCCAACCCCCATCCCCGTTCCCGTCTCCGCTCGTTTTAGGTCTGCATTATTAAATTGTCGGAGCAAATGTTGACACATTTTTACGCACGTTTGCATTAACCCCCGAAACTTGTCTCGCGTCTTCTTTTTCTTCTTTGTTTTCAATTCCTTCTGATTTTTTATTATTATTATTATTATTCATTTCCCCCCATCCCTTCCCTTCCCCGTCTAGAAACTTTTAAAAAACGGTTTAAACGGATCCATCATCGTAATTCAAATGAAATAGAAGAAGAAGAAGGAAAAACGACAACAACAACAAACAAACGAAGGGAACGAAAGAAAAAAGGAAAAAATGTCGGAAAATGGGGAGACGACGACGAGGGGGGAGGGAGGATGTGGGAAGATTCGGGAGTGTAGGCGGTTTTTTCGTTCGTATATGCGGCACATATAAATTCTCCACACCCATCGCTCAAAAACCGTCACGTAGATTGAAAATTGATACTTTAAAAAAAAAATGACGATGATGATGATGATAATAACGCCACGTTTTTTTTGAGTGACAATTTTCGATTGTACGAAAATTTTTTTTTTTTTTTTTTTTGACAATTTTCCTTTATAATTATCATCATTATTATCATTATTGTCATTGTTATACACGTTGCGAATGTTTTCCGTCGTAAAATTGTCATGATTCGATTTATTTATTCGTCACACGTTTGTTAATTTTTCTTTTTTTTTTGTAAGAAAATGACGTAATGATCGTAGGGCAACGAAACATTTTTTTCGGAAAAAAAAGGGGAAGGGAGGGGATGGAGAAGGAAAAGGAAAAGAAAAAAATAGAAAAACACAAAAAAAAAAAAAAAAAAAAACAATAGACGTAAAACGAACACGATAATTATTATTGACGTTGTTGTTGTTGTTGCCCTTTTTTTTTTTTTTTTTTTTTAATTCGTTTCTGTGTTTTTTGTTGTTGTTGTTTATTTTGTTAAACTTTTTTCGTGGGGGGGTGAGGGTTTAAAGGTACGACGGAGAGGGGTACGGGAGGAGGAGAGAGAAACACGTAAAAAAAAAAAAGGTTGTTACGCGAATGTTTTTCTTTCTTTCCCCCCCCTCCCTCCTCTCGAGTTTTTCATGTTTTTTCCTAACCTCGACAATCGATTTTTTCCTTTTTTTTTCTTCTCTCTCTCTCTCTCTTTCTCTCTTCATCATCCCATCTTTGTCTCGCATCATCCAACCACCACAACATACCGGGGAAAAAAGGTTCACATTTCTTTGAAAAATGATAATGATGATGATATGTTTAGCAAACTAATGTCTGATATCGAAATACGAAACTTTTTTTTTTTTTTTACTCCCCACGATTTTACATCCCACGGGAGAAAAATGGGGATGAAGGAGGGGTGCGGGAAGTCGAGGGGGAGGGGAGGGGGATTTCCACGAATGCATATCTCATGCACGAATGTAAAACATGGTTAATTGATATACGTGATGAATTTAAATGGAGTAAATCGATTACGAAGTGTCGGATCGGGTTTGCATTTCGTTGTCGTTCCCCCCGGTTTCGAAAAAAAATCCGGGAGGAGGGATGGAGAGAGTGGGGGAGAGAAGGAAGAGGGAAGAAAGAGGGAGAGCGGTTGACAAACCAAATTTCTTTTTCGTTCGATTTTTTTTTTTTTTTTGGTTTTTCCCACACACACGCGCGCGGTATTAAAATTTTCATCTTACCTGAAAGGTGAGTGAAAGAGAGAGATAGATAGAGATAGAGAGGAAAAACGTTTTTCACCCCCCCCTCCCCAAAGTAAAGTTTACGGGGTAAAAGTTTAAATGGTTTTCACCTTTTTTCTTTTTTTTTATTTTAATTTTAAATACCGACCGGAGTTGAATGTTTAAACGCATAAAAATATATATAAATTAAATTTAACCATTTTGAAATTGAATAAAAGAGAGACTTGGAATTTTTTTCTTTCTTTTTTTATTTTATTTATTTATTTCGTTCCAGTTGGAAAATTTATTTTTCATGTACGGGGAGAAGGGGGGGGGAGTAAAAGAATGGAAAGGGCGGAAAGACAGACGTGGAGAGAGGGAGAGAGGAATGATGAGAGAATAGGAGACAAAAGGTGATGAGAGTGAGAGAAAGAGATCATTGTAGTAATTTTTTTTTTTGATTCTCTAATCTTTGTTTAATTGTTAACGTGGAATTAGAAAGAGAGAGAAAAAAAAATATACTTTTATGCCTTTGTTACATACGTGCCACTTTTTTTTTTTTTATATAATTCCAAAAAATCTTTTTTTAATTACTCTCTCAGTATTTTTTTTTTTTTTTAAAAAGCCATAGTGAAAGCCAGACGACGTCGAGAGAGAGAGAGAGAGAGAGATGGAAAAAGAGTCACGTTCGTGTAACCGAGAAGGAAAAACTCGAAAAAAATAAAAAAATTAAACGAACGTGTCATTAGTGAGAATAATAATAATAATAATAATAAAATTTTTTTTCGGGAGAGAGAAAAACAAAAAAAAAAAAAAAATGGCGAAATGATTTAATCGCGATTCGAACGTTTTTCTTTTTATTTATTTATCGTTTTATCATTCATTTGTGCTTTTTTTTCGGGCGGGGGGGGTTAGGGAGAGGGAAAGTGGTAGGGAGTATTGCGTATAAGGACGAATTTAAGCACGTGGTGGGCGTGAGTGCGTGAGCGCCGGACCCCACGCAAAGATTAGAGAATTTCAAAAATTTTGCAAAAAAAAAAAAAAAAAATTTTCCGGTTTCTGAATAATAAAAACGCGTAAAGGTTACGTTTGTCGTTCGTTTGGTTGTTGGTTGTTGCGGTTGGTTGTTGTTGTTGTTATTAAACGATCGATCCATTCACCATCGGTTAATTTAATCTTATCCCTTTGTCTGATTTTGGTATATGTATATAGAGGTTGTCCTTGAGTGATGGTAGTGGTAGTAGTAGTAGGTATTTGGTACCTTCTCATCTGGTATCTTTTTTTTTTTTTTTTTTTTTTTTGTTGTAATTTATCTGCGAGGCAGATACTCTCAAATTTCATTTAAATTATTATTATTATTTAATGGGTATTTAAAAGTTTTTCGCGTTGGTCGTTCCGTTCGTAGTCGATGTGAATAAAAAAAAAAAATTTTTTTTTTTTTTTTTTTTTTTTTCAATTTATACAAATATTATATAGGAAGACTCGAAAGAAAGGAAAAAAAAAAAAGAAAGATGGCGGAGAAAATGATTCGTGGGAGGATGAAAATTTTTTTTTCGTTCTTTTCATAACAAGTCAGAATCAAACCTTTTTTTTCCTTTTTTTTTTCCTTTTTTTCCTTTCATCCACTTTTCCGCCTCCTCCGCCATTTTGAATTTCAAAAGGCAATTCGGTTGTGTTAGATTTGAGAATTCCAAGTGGGGGTGGGCGAGGATAGGTGGATAGAAAATTCGCAAAAAAAATTTCTTTTCTTTGTTGGGAGGGGACGTTGGTACGACTGTGTGGGTGTTTTATAACATCAAAGGGAAACGTGGGGGGAAGGGAAAATGTGCGTGCGTGAGTGCGTGCGTGCGTGCGCGTGTTTGTGCCTAAATAAGAGTAGATAATGTCCTATGC
>NW_002987537.1:0-1239 GCF_000006295.1 Pediculus humanus corporis | reverse complement strand
ACGAAACAAACGTTAAGACTGACTGACTAACTTAAAATAGACGACGATGACGACGACGACGACAGCTGACCGATACGCATTGTTACCAACATCACGCGACATTTTAATAATAATAATTTTTTTTTTTTTTTTAAACGTGTCAAAATATAAACAATTAATTTTATAAATAAATAATAATGATAATAATAATAATTCGTTAATTTTTTTTTTTTAAATAAAAAAAATCCTCGCAATTTAATTTTAATTTTCACCACCGACGTCGTCCCGGTCAAAATTTGAAAATTCATTTGTCATGACGTCATTCGTTCCCACGTAAAAATGGATTTTCATTCATTCATTCATTCAATCAATCCCGTCGATCGATTTTTTTATCGATTAAAAATAATAATAATAATAAAATTATCGCCGTTTTTTTAATAAAATCGATATTGTTTTTATATGTAAATATAATTATGTCGCAGAAGAAATATGATTCGAGTTTGTCATATGTTTGTTGTTTGTTGTTTTTTTTTTTTTAAACTAATTTTTATTCGTGGCACGAATTTTATTCTATGTCAAAAATTGACGTGTCATTAAATAAAAATTTTATCGTAGTCATTTTTACTCTTGTGCAAAAGTTAATTTTTTTTTTTTTTAAGTTTTTTCTTTTCTCTCTCGTAAGTTTTTGATAAAATTTTTCTTCTATTTTTTTTCGTACTTCCGTTCGTTTAATAATAATAATAATACGTAAATAAATTTAGAATGAATGATTGATTGATCGATCGATAAATCTACGCATTAATTGCAATTAGATTAATAGTACGATTGATAATTTAAAACGCAATTAAAAAAACACGAAAAAATTATAAAAATTGTTTGTTGCTCTATCCAACCTTGTTTGTTTGTTTGTTCCTCTTCTTACATTGTTCCATCCGTAAAATGAAACAAAATCCAACAGAAAAAAAATTTAAGATGAATTTAGTTAGTATCATCATCATCATCGTTGAATCACACAATCAGGCATTATCGTCAGTTTTTTTTTTTCCAACGAAAAATAATATCATCATCATCTTCTTATCACTAATATATACGTTATCGCTTGTTTGTTTTTATCATTTTTTTAAATTTTCGTTTGTTTTCGACGACGAAACACGCACAAACAATTCTTCTTCCTTTTTTTTGCGCAAGTTTCTAACACGAACGTTATTTAAAAAAAATAAAAACAAAAAATTATTTCTGTGTGTGAATTTTTTAATTCTG
>NW_002987538.1:0-1559 GCF_000006295.1 Pediculus humanus corporis | reverse complement strand
ATCTGGTGCCGCTGCTGGAGTCGTCGGAACTGGTTTCCAAGCCGTTCCCGCCACCATGGCTTACCTACCCGTCATGACCGTTCCCCATGTTGCTACCGTCGCTGGAGGTCAACAACAACAACAACAACAAGGAGGAGCCGGAGTCGGAGGACAACAACAACAACAACAACAACAACAACAAGGAGGAGCCGGAGTCGGAGGACAACAACAACAACAACAACAACAACAAGGAGGAGCCGGAGTCGGAGGCCAACAACAACAACAACAACAAAAACAATCCAAAAAAGTCGTTAAAACCGTAACCACTAAAGTCGTTACTACCAAAAAACAAAAACAACAACAACAACAACAACAAGCTGGAGCCGTAGTCGGAGGTCAACAACAACAACAACAACAACAACACCACCTTGCTGGATACCGTACTGCTGCCCCCGTTTACACCGGATACGCCGGAAGATACGCTGGAGCCGTTGCCGGAGCTGCTGCTGGTGCCCGTGGCCTAGTTTACTAAACGACTAATTAGGATAAAACTCTCAAATGATCAAAAAAAAAAAAAATTTATTTCAAAATTCATTAACATTTGTAACTGTCATCCTTTCGAATACACTATAAATAACCACTCTTTTTTTTTTTGGAAATGTATCATCTTTCAGCACAAATCTAAAATAAAAATTTTGCATTCTTAAATTTAAAATTTTTTTATTAATGTTTTATTTCCATTTGAATAAACTTCAATCCAGATTAAACTATTTCCTTTTTTATTCTTAATAATAATAATAAGTTAAGATAGTTTTTATTAAGGGATGAATGGGGCATTTGTTTCTTCTTCTCAACTTAATTGGGAAGAACGTGCTATCAGAACGTTACATAAATTATAAATAAATAAATAAATGTCCTCTACTATGCCCACCCTCACAAGTGGCTAGATTTGGTTGGGAACACAACAAGTCCTACATGACTACGAGTCAACAGGAATTGATATGTCACAAGTAGAAGCACAAAGTAGATTTTGGTGTGATCATCGAGATAACATCAATATAAAAACCATAACAATAATTACCAAAATATTTAACAATGTTGTGCTGCTTACTATTACAAATCTTTTAAATTTGTAGCCATTGAAGGAAAAAGTCATTTCATTCAGATAAACAAAGAGTCTTACTCTTTAAAGATTTGAATTAAACTTAATTTTTACTTATCTTTTGTAAATGAGTCAATTGGCGACAAAATTGAGGTGTTCATTTTGAAGTATTGGTTGTTGAGTAAGAATGTAGCAATTTTTAAATGAATACTATCTAAAATCAATAAGAAAATGTTTATTATACATTGATTTCCTGTTGGACAATGTGTATTACATAAAAATACATTAAAAATGCATGAAAAAAAGTTGCATTTATATGCACTGAAAAATTTTTGTTAAGTACAAGCAGAATAATTAAATAAAAATTTTTGTCAAACTATCTAACTTACTTTATATTCATTTCAAAAATTTGGTTCAATATTGTGTGTGTTCAAATAGTAACCATTAAAAGGAAGTGCCAGGTTATTAACCACATCCA
>NW_002987539.1:0-1410 GCF_000006295.1 Pediculus humanus corporis | reverse complement strand
TTGTAAATAATAATAAAAATAGTAAATGTTTTGATCGTTATCTAATTACACGTTTGTATTTTTATTCGTCGACAAAAGGATTTCGCGCCAAAAATTCTTATTTTAAATTTTTTCTTATTTTTTTATTTTTATCAGGAGAAAAAAAAATAATAATAATGATAAGAATAAAAATAGTAATGTTTTGACCGTTATCTAATTACACGTTCGTATTTTTTTATTTCTTTTTTTTTAATCTGTCGACAAAATTTCGCGCCAAAAAGTTTTTTTCATTTTTTGTAAGAAGAATAAAAACCAAAAAAAAAAAAATAAATAATAATAATACTAATAGTAATGTTTCGATCGTTATCTAATTCCACGTTCATATTTTTATTTCTCGACAAAATAATTTCGCGCCAAAAATTTTTATTTAAATATTTATTAATTTTTTTTTTTGTAAGGAAAATGATTTTTTGTTTAAAAAAAAAACTACGGTAATAATAATAATAATAACAATTTTATTTAAAAAATAATAATAATAATATTAAGAAGAGCTCGTGACTAACGTATTAATAATAATAATAATGATAATAATGATATAATTAAAAAAATAAATAATTATTAAAATTTTATTTATTTCGCGTTTCTCTTATTTATTTCATTTAAAAAAAAAAAAATTACCGGAAATGACGTAAATGAAAAAAACAAAAACTAAACGAAATTCGAATTTTATTATATTATCATTATTATTATTATTATTGTTAACATACATAAAAAAAAAATTGACAAAATAACAATTCTCACTGCATGTATCTCATAATTCACATCATTTTCTTCTTCTTCTTCATTTTCTTTTCATTAAATATTAAAAAAAGGTTTTTAAATAATAATAATAATAATTTGCGTTTGCACGAATTATTGGACATTGATATATAAATATTTAACAAAAAAATAATAATATACAACAAGAAAAAAAAATCATCATTATTAAATAATATATAAATATATATATAAAAACAAATGGATCACAAAAAAATTTGATTAATTATAAATATGGACGGATATATATATAACACAATTTATTTATTTATTTATTATTGCGTTCGCCATTTTTGTTTGTTTGTTTTGTTTTGTTTGTTTTGTTGATTTGCTTGTTTGTTTCTCTGACATTTTTCAAATCAATATTTAACTCATCGTGATAAACGTCGTAAATAATTTTTAATAATAATAATAATTAATAGTTTTTTAATTTTTTTTTTATTTATTTATTTACATATAAATATATATATAAAATTGTATGCGTGTGCGTGTGCGCGTGCGCGTGCGTATATAAATAACAAATATATATATATATATATATATATAATTATTTTCTTATTTATATAATAATAATGATGGTGATGATAGTGATGATGATGATGATGATGACGTGAA
>NW_002987540.1:0-1197 GCF_000006295.1 Pediculus humanus corporis | reverse complement strand
ATTGTCGTCGTTTGTCGTCGTTTGTCGTTTGTCTCGTTAATGGCGAAATGCCTGCTGTGATGTATAAAGTTTTTTAATTGTCTGTCTGTCTGTCTGTTTGTTTGTTTGTTTGGTTTTTTTTTTAATTTTATTATCATTATTATTATTATTATTAGTCTCGTTAAAGTTTTTTTTCCGATTTATTTAAAACGCGATTTCGTTTTATTATTATTATTAATATGAAATATCTTGGAATAGGACAAGGATTATTATTTTTAGAACGCATGCATTAAATGCATTTCTTATCAGCAAAAAAAAAAAAAAGAGAGAGAGAGAGAGAGAGAGAGAGAGAGGAAGAAAAATTGGGCAAATACGTTTAACCTTCGACCTCTATTAATAAATTTTTTTTTTTTAAACAATAATTTTCTTATTGGATCATCGTTAATGACCTCGACGACGATGACGATGACGACGACTAAGGCAATGTTGATGATGATAATAATAATGATAATACGAGGCGGAGGCGCCTGTTTTTCTCTCTCTCTCCCTTCTCTTTCTCTCTCTCTTTCTTTCACTTTTTTCCTTTTCCTTTATTTATAACTGAATTTTTTTCCCTTCATTAAAACCTTGAATTTTTTCATTGAAGTAATCGAGTGTGTGTGTTTAAAAAAAAAAAAAAAAAAAAAAAAGTCAACAACAAACAAACAAACAAACGAACAAAATCCGCTTACGCGAATTTGTATAATAAACTTTTTTTTTTTTTTTTTTTTTTTTGTAAAAAAAACTAAATGCTATAGTTGAACGTCCTTGAATTTCAAATTAACCGTAATTGTTTTAATTTCAAGGTTGTTTTCTCGTTATTATTATTATTATTATCAAAGGTTTAACAAACGCGGTAAAAAAAAAATTGTGTAGGGGGAAAAGGGAGGAAAGGGGGAAAAGTGAGGGAAAAGTGAGGGAAAAAATTTCCCTTTGATTCTGTTGAAATTTTTTTTAATTCTTAGCTTATCCGTTACTTTTTCCTTTTTCTCTCTCTCTCCCCCATCTCCACCCTCCTTTCGAAAAAGGTTTGGAAAACATTAAAAATTTCTCTACCTTTCCCCTCCCTTTTCCTTCCCTTCCCCTCTCCTTTTCCCTCGCCGCCCACGCTGCCTTTGCTTTTTCCTTTCCTTGATTGAAAATTTCTTTCTTTCATTTCTTTCATTTTTTTTTTTTTTT
>NW_002987541.1:0-1352 GCF_000006295.1 Pediculus humanus corporis | reverse complement strand
TTTCGAGTGATAAAAAAAAAAAAAAAAAAAAAAAAAAAAAAAAAAAAATTTTTAAATAGTTTTAATTATTATTATCATTATTATCATGATTATCATTATCATTTTTTTTGTTTGTTTTGTTTGTTGTATTGGTTATTTGAACGGGGAAATGACAAAAAAAGAAAAACAATAGTAATAATAATAATAATAATAATAATAAAATTGGTAAGAATCTGCAAAAAAAAAAAAAAAGTAAACACAGTCACAGATATCGTTATCATCATCATCAACGTCCCCGTCAACGTCATCGTCAACGTCATCATTCTCATCATCATCATCATCATCATCATCATCATCATCAACATTATCGTTATTAATAAAAAAAAAAAAAAATTATGATTTTTGTTGGGAGGTTTTTGACTTTAAAAAAAAAAAAAAAAAAAAAACTTTTTAAAAAAATAGAAAAGTAAATTAATTAATTATATTTAAAAATGAATGATTGAATGAGGTATTGATTGATTGATTGAGGGAATGAATGAATGAATGAATGAATGAATGACTGAGTGGAGGAAAGAAAGAAAAAGTCCAAATAAAATAATTTTTCTTATTATTTCTTTAAAAGGAATTTAAAATGCCGGAAAATTTTATTGATTTTATTATTAATTATATCGTAATAATAATAATAATAATAATAACAACAACAAGAAACAATTAAATAAATAAATAATAATAATAATGATAATGATTAAGAGTAAAAAAAAAAAAAAAAATAAAAATAAAAAGAATTAATTGTGCATTTGTAAATAAATGTATGTATTAGGATCCTTTATTTTTATTTTTTAAATTTTAAAAAGAAAAAAGAAAAGAAAAACCCTTTTTCCGCCCCTGAAAAAGTTTTTAAAAAAAGGAGGAAAAGGAAAAAAGGAAAAAAAGGAAGAAAGAAAAAGGAAAAGTTTTCTGTTTGTTTGTTTGTTTGTGGGTTACTCGTCATGAGGGCGAAAAAATAAATTTTAATTGAAATTTTTATTATTTTATACAAGAACGTGGGAATAGAAAGATGCATCGGGTAATTAATTAATTTGATGAGGACAAAAAATAATAATAATGATAATAATAATAATAAAGAAATTTTATTTATTTTAATTTTAATTATATATATATAAATAAATAAATAAATAAATTGATTTTTTTTTTTTTTTGGTTTTTAGTATCACTTTCAAAAGGAATTGAAAAATTTTTCTTTTTTTTTATATAAAAATATAGAATATATATATATATATATATATATATATATATATATATATATATATATATATATATATATATATATATATATCTATGTATATATATATATATATATATATATATATATA
>NW_002987542.1:0-1398 GCF_000006295.1 Pediculus humanus corporis | reverse complement strand
ACTTATGTCAATTTTGTTTCGAATTCATGTCTCATGATTTTATTCTTTTATCTTTACTCTTTATGAAACATTGTTCACTAACGAGTATTGCCTAGGAAAGGTTCTACTACTTGCAGCTATAAAGCTTAAAATGATGTTCCTGATAAGAAGCCAATGTGAAGAGATACAACAGTCTACCATACAGAAGACATAGCACCTACTACTACTCAAGGAGTCTCAACCTGGACGGAACCATTCAGAACCCGACATAGGAAACTGTCAAATCCGAACAAGAGGAGAAAACAAATTCTTTTTTCAAAATAATTGTTTTCCGTCTTAAGGGGGGAGGTGTTATGATCCCGTACTCAATATTCACATTTTCAACTTTTTATAAACAAAAGACTGGCGACGAACTCAAATTGTTCTTCTTTAGAAGCTTCGCTTCTAAAGACTCCTTCTTTTATTTTATTTGCAAGTGTTTGCTCGAACATTCGAAACAGTTGACTGACGAAAGACCAAAGTAATATAGGCAAGCTACACAGCTTGGCGTTTGGTTCATTTGATTTTTAGTCTAGCTGTAATAAGTTCTTGTTTATTAATATTAGTTTTGTGATAGTTTTAAGTGCTTGTTCATTACTTACAAAAATAAAGAACGAACCGAATATAACAATATATTTATATATTTATATGTAACGGTTATTCGATTAATCAAATCGATAAACGATATCTCGAATGTCCTTCCATAAGAAAATCACGTTGATTTTAACGCATCCTCATATTATATATTGTTTTCTTATTTTTACTCTCATGAATAAATATATTGTGATTTATCGTTTTATTATAATATTATTATTATTATTATTATCATTTGTTTTTTTTAGGGGGGATGTATGATAATAATAATAATGATAAAATTATTTTCGATTTGATATAAAAATATGGAAAGGCGAAATTGACATCCGGTTAGTTAAAATTATTTAAAAATTTGATACGTTTGAAAATTCCCCTCCCCCCCCCAAAAAAAAAAACATCAATAAATCATTAACAATATAATTAAAAAGAGAGAGAAAGAGAGAGAGAGAGAGAGAGAGAGAAAACAGTTCCGGTATTTAAAAAAAAAAAAAAAAAATTTTAATTTGAAAAAAATTAAATTTAATGATTCCAGTCGCTGGAATTAATTTTTTTTTTTTTTAACGTACGTATCGTGATCGCATAAAGAATTATGTTATGGATAAAAAAAAAAAAATTAAATTTATTATTTTATTAATTAATATTTTATTACCGTGTCAATAAATAGTAATAATAATAATAATAAATTTTCGTTTCGTTCTTTTCTTTTGTTTTTCTTTCTTTCTTTCTTTCTTTCTTTCTTTCTTCTTCCACTTTCACGACGTTTATTTTCGGTTTTTTTAGTTTTTA
>NW_002987543.1:0-1504 GCF_000006295.1 Pediculus humanus corporis | reverse complement strand
ACGATAGGTCATTAAACCTTTTATCAAAATATTTTTTATTTTCTTCATAGAGAGAGAAAAAGAAAGAGAGAAAGAGAGAGAGAGAGAGAGAGAGAGAGAGAGAATTACTAACGTAATCTTTCTTATCAAAAATTAAACGGAAACGGAAAAAGGTGAAAATATTGTTTGACAAAAAAAAAATTTTTTTTATTTTCTTCCAAACGGTTTTTATTTTTCTTCTTCTTTTTGGAAATTTTCTTTTTTTCCCATTTCCCCTCCCGTCTTTTCTTTCTTTTCTCCTTCTCTATCTTTTCTCATTTTATTAGATTCGAAACTCGTGGAAAAAATGAAATTTTTTTTTTTTTCGAAACGGAAATATCAAAATAGAAATAAATTTGATGTTCAAAATGAAAACGACGGTAAAATTTCAATAAAAAAAAAAAAAAAAACATCGAAAACGATTTTAAAACGAAATAATTATGAAAGAAAGAGAAAAAGAGAGAGAGGAAGAGAGAAGAGGAGAGGAGAGGAGAGGAGAGGAGAGGAGAGAGGAGGAGAGAGAAAGAGAGAAACGTCGTAATTAATAAGATGTCGACATGTTTTGAAATATTCCGAGAAAAAAAAAAAAAAATTTTTTTCTTCTTTTTTACTTCTTCTTTTTTTTTTTCTTCTTCTTCTTGTTGAAAATAATTTTTAAGAGAGGAAGAGAGAGAGAGAGAGAGAAAAAAAAAGAAATTACTAATGGATAATTTTTTTTTTTGGAGAAAATTTAAAAAGCAGAAGAGAGAAAAAAAGGAATGAATGAAATAAAAAAAATAAGAAAGAAAAAATGAGAGAAAAATTTAAAAATAATAATATGATGAATAAGAAGAAGAAGAAGAAGAAAGACGAGGAGAAAAAGAAGGGAGATGAGGAGGAGGAGAAAGAAGGAGGGAGAAATAGAAGAGGAGGAGAATAAATTACGAAAAGTAGAAACGAATGAAAATGAAAATGAAAAAAAGTCTCTCAGTGATTTTTCCTTTTTTAATAATGTTTTATTTTATTATTATTATGTGAAAAGGACTTTTAATTTTTTTTACAAAATGTCGAAAGTACTTTTACGAAATTGTCAGAATCACTAACGAACGTTAAACGACTTTTGATAAAAACCTTAAAAACCCGAATGAGATTTTACAATTGGTGTTGAGTTGTTTTCTCCGAATCAAAAAACGGAAAAGGATCCAAACGGAAATCACGGGAATCGTTTTCGTTAGATAATTGAAATTTAAAAAAGAAAAATGAAATTGAATAAACAAAAAAAAAAAAGAGAAAACGAAAAAAATAAGACACGTGAAGAAAAAGGAAAGAAAAAAAAGAAAAAAAGTGGAAAGAATAAAAATGAAGGGAAAGAGGAAAAAGGTGGAAGAGAAACAAAAAAATAAATATTAAATACAAAAAAATTAAGCGGAAGGTATAGAAATCACGAGAGAGAGAGAGAGAAAAAGAGACAGCGAGAGAGAAGAAGAGAGGGAGCTAAACAGAAAAT
>NW_002987544.1:0-1036 GCF_000006295.1 Pediculus humanus corporis | reverse complement strand
TTTCAATAAAATATTAATAATAATAATAATAATAATAATAATAATAATAATAATAATAATAACTTTTTTTTTAATTTTGCCAAAAAATATATTTTAAATGCTATTAACAAAAAAAAAAAAAAAAAAAAAAGATTTGATTGATTTTAAAAATAAGTTTTTTTTTTTGTTTTATTGCTGTTGTCGATAATATAGACAAAAAAAAGATTTGTTATATTTCAATAAAAAGTTACAAAAAGAGAGAGAGAGAGAGAGTGGGTAAAATGTTTAATTTTTTTTGTTCTTTATAAAAATTATTTAATATTTTGCCAACAAAAGTTTATTCCCTTTGTTTTTATTACCATTATTATCATCATCATCATCATCATCACCGTAAATAATTTTATTATTATTATTATTATTATTATCATTTGGACACACAAACGTAAAAAGCTCTTAACGTTTGATCGTAATAAAATAAATAATATAAACGTGACAGCAGACGATGACGACGACGACGCGGACGACAACGACGGGATTTTTATTTATTTACAAAAAAAACAATTAATTAATCGTTTTCACTCAATAGAAATGAGGAAAAGAAAAAAAAAAAAAATTTTCCCCCCCAGGGAAATCTTTTAAATCTTATCAAGCAAAAAAAAAAAAAAAGGATAATGAATGAAAGAGTGAGAGAGAAAGAGAGAGGGAGAGAGAGAGAGAGGGAAAAGGTGAAAATCGGGAATAGAAAAATTTTTTTTTCCTGGAATGAAAGAAAAGAATAAATAAGTGGAAACAAATTAGAACGAATCGTTTTTTTTTACTATCGTTTAGTCGGAATAAATTTTTTTGACCCCCCACGCAACCCCCCGGTTTATTATCATCATCATCATTGTCATCGGAGCTGTCGTGTCAAGTAGTAACGGTAGCAGAATTTATTCCTTATTACCTTTTTTCATAGATTAATAAAAAATAATAATAATAATAATAATAGTGGGATTTAATGATAAGATCACGATTTGGCACATTCAGGTGCTAAAAAAAAAATATTAATTTGGGGGAA
>NW_002987545.1:0-1488 GCF_000006295.1 Pediculus humanus corporis | reverse complement strand
ATCGTCGTCGTACGCGAATAGTGGCCGATATGATAATTTAAAAAAATATTCATAGAGTAAATAAATAATCGAACGGTTGTTTATTTTTTACGTTTGTTTTCGTGCGTTTTTTTTTATATTTTTATTATTATTATTTATTTGTGTTTTTTTAACGTAAAAAAAAAAAAAAATTTTTAACGTTTATTAAAATATGATTTAATTTTGTGTTATGGTACAAAAATCAACATGTACCATAATTAAAACGTGAGAATTTGTTTGCACATGTTTGTTTGTTTGTTTTACACGTAGGAGGATCGGGAAAATTTTTTTTTTTAACCGTTTGTTATTAATGGGTAAAAATGTCGTTGCACGATTTTCAAAATGTAAATCAGCTAAATATTTTTTGAATATTATTTTTAGGTTTGTTTGTTTTGTGTTTGTTATTATTATTATTATTATCATCATTTCGATTTTTAATATAGATTTTAACTTGTGTGTTTGATGTATATATGTTTAATAAAAAAAATGTGGACAAACACTTTATAATTGGTTGCGGTATTTTATTGTAAATAGCGTAGTAGAGTATTTTTGTTTGTAGTGTACGTAATTTACGTTGATTTTAATATTATTATTATTATTATTATTATTATTTTCAGCCGACGAAGTACTCGAATACGAAGTTCGGAATCGTCATTGGTATCGCCAAAATCTAAACAATCGAGAACATCATTGTCACCAAATAGTTCTCAAAGGAGTTCTCTGAGTGATATAAGCCTCACGGGAAATTCTCATCAAAAATCTGCCCCTGCTTATTCTCCTCTTTTCCCTGTGCTATTTTATCCATGACATCATCCCATTTTCCCTTTTTCACAACTTTGGTTTTTCCCTCCACTTCCGTGACCGGTGCTGCTTCGATGAAAGATTTTATTTTCGAGGGTACGTTTCTATTCGGCATTCTGGATACTTTAGTAGTAGGTGTAGACTCTTTACGCTCCGTCGCGGCGTAATCTCCTCCTTTGCTACTTTTTTTAGCGGAAGTTACAACAGACGTGTTTTCGTAAACGGTTTTCGACGATTCCCCGCTGCTTGATTTGACTATGCGATCCGTCGAAGAATCTTGCTGGGATTTTTTTTCCGCCGAAGCGAGAGCAAGATTCTGTATCGTTTTCATTTGCTCTGTTATCATTTCCAAATAAGAAACGGATTCCGTTTTAGGTGGGCAATTTTCTTCGGTTTTTTTTTCAAAATCTGAATAAATCCCACTCGATTCCATGTCCTCGTTAGTCGTAACGGACCGATTAACCAAATGACTTGTCACGACGTCATTTCTCTCGTTATCCGTATTAACGACAGCGTGATTTTGAATTGATACTCCGCCGTAAAGAGTTCCATCGATGACTTGTGCTTTTCTATCACCTCTCCCCGAACCGATTTCAGCAGCCGCCAAAGACAAATCGTCGTGTATATCGGCATCGCTTTCGGTGAAAAAATCCGAATCCGTCATTGTTT
>NW_002987546.1:0-1183 GCF_000006295.1 Pediculus humanus corporis | reverse complement strand
TTTTTCACCAGTAAAAAAACAAAGAAAGGGGCAAAAAAAAAAAAAAAAAGAAAAGAAAAAGAAACCAAAAGCGAATCAATTTTTTTGTCATTTTAGCCTGCCTCCGCTTTGAATTTTAAATTTTTTTTCCCCGCTTTCAGGTACCTGAATTATTTTTACAATGACTTGTTTTCTTTTTTTTTTTTTAAATGACCCAAACTTCACGTAAGGTAAACACGAGTCAACAATGTTTTTTTAAACCCTATACCCCAAAAAAAAAAAAAAAAAAAAAATTTATTTTACTGCTTTTTACAAGTCGAGAGACCAACCTAAACCTAAACCTTTCAAACAGTTTTATTTTTGCATTCTCCCGATTCGAATCCATCCGTCGTCCGAATTTTTTTTAAGGGGTAGAAGAGTAGGTTGAAAATGGAAAATAAAGAAAATTACGAAGTGACACTAGTGGCTCAAGGTGAAATTTTCGACGTGAAAAAAAATCCGTTGATTTTATCGAGTCCGTATTTTAAAAATATCGTTCAAGTAAGTTGAAAAACCAATTTTTTTTTTTTTTTATAAACAAATTCAATCACTTTCAACTATTATTATTATTATTATTATTATTATCCACCATTAAACACGACAAGGCTACTTGTCGGAGTTTTTTAAGTATTTATCCGAGGTTTCTACCCGATTCCTTAGGGACAAATACTCGAATTTCGGTGGTGCCACTTATTATAAGATAGCACCACATCAATTCTTGAAGGTCTTCCTGAGTCCGTCTTTTTCGATGGGAACGATTTGTCTCCTGAACTGGGCTCCGGTGACTAACATCTTTGGAGTGGCCAGGTCAGAAGCAGTGAAATTCACGTTCTCGTCGAGCTGCCTCAGGTCGACAGTAGAACAAGATTTGTTTTTTGGTTCTTACTTTGTCTTGTTCTCATTTTTTTTGCTCTTTTAAGCCAACAGCACGTGGCGTTCTCAGACGGTCACCCATCCAAGTTTGCACCACGCCCGATGCTGCTTAACTTCGGTGATCGTACGGGAACCGGTGTGACCAGCACGCTATGGCCGTTGGCTTTTATTATTATTATTATTATTATTATTATTATTATTATTATCATCTACGTTTTAGAATAACAAAGGCAAACACCCAATTATTTTTTTTAATGAATTCGATAGTGAAATCCTATCGAATTTACCAAAC
>NW_002987547.1:0-2107 GCF_000006295.1 Pediculus humanus corporis | reverse complement strand
ATACGTCTCGGTGGTATAGAAGTTCGACTTTGATCATTGTCTCAGTGATGCTGTCATCATTGAAAAAAGAACCTTGTAAATGAATCCCAATGTTAGTTTGATAACGTTTGCCGTGGTTATTTATTATTTTTTTTTTAACAATTTGCCTTGCACAGAGTTTTAATTTAAATAGTTTTTGTTTGAAATTTAATTCTTTTGATTTTACTTTTGCTTCGGTTTTTTTTTTAATGTCGCGTCCGATATAGTTAGTCGATTCGTTGTTCCTTACCGGACAAAGATTTTTTTTTTTCGCTTCGCATACTGGTGATGAGCAATAATTAAAACTTACAATCCCGTCCTTTCCGTTCCCTCACTCGGAGTCTTGTTGTAAATGTGAAAAATTAATAATCGACCTATGACAATAATCCTGAGAGCGACAATAATTACTGTGATTGACAGTGAGAAATTTAAAGTAAGTTTAAGCCCAACTCTAGTTTAAGATATTACCGACATTGCATTTTAAGATATTACCGTTCACCGCCTTATTCCTTATAACGGAGAGGCGGAACACGGCCTCCTCCGCAGCGGCCTCCTTCTCCGCCTGCTTGGCCGCCCGGAGAAGAACCATGGCCTCCTCCGCCCTTCCGCGCTCCTCCAGCCGCGGACGCCTCTTCGATCTGGGGAAGATCGTTATCCCCTCCAGATCCCTATTCAATCGCCCGAGGTTTCCCCCCGGGCAACTCTCCTCGTCGACAGAACGTGAACCCGAAACCGGACCCGTTCCCGAACCCGCTCTTACAGTCTTTACTCCCTCACCAGCCGACGCAGACTTCGGCATGGTCTTCGTCATCGCAGCAGCAGGGGGTGGGAGTGAGGTCCTCAGTCGAGGCAATGATACCAAAAACACACGCACCCTCGCAGGCAACCGACTACTGGGAAAAAACGCCTAAAAATTTCGGTTAGGCAACCGGGAGTACACTCAAAAACAAGGTTATGCAACCTGCAACACCGATCTAAAATTTAGAAAAATGGCCAAATTTGGGCCAAAAATCGAATTTTGGATTTTGATTGGGAATGATACTAGAACGCAAATGGGGAGATTTAAACAAAAAATTTCCAAAAATGGCCGAGATATGGGCTAAAAACAAATTTGGCCGAAAAATTAAAAAATTTTGCCGTCTTAAATTAACGATAAGAAGCCAAAAGAAATAATGAGACCCAAACTTTTTTGAAAAACTTACGAAAGCAACAATGAAACAAAAAAAAAAAAAAAAATTTCCTTTTTAATTCAGAGACAATTTTTTATAACCGATATATCAATAATTTCCTACTTAATTTCAACAATTAAAATAATACCGAATAATTTTTAATTAATTCAAAATAAATAAAAAAATAATAATAATAATAATTTAAAATGCGAAATAAATGAAATAAAATTCTACGAAAGCAACAATAATAACATCTGCCGTAAAGGACGAAAAAAAAATTTTTTTTTTAAATTCCGAGACAATTTTTATAAACGATATAAATTGTACAATTTTTACTTAAATTTTTTGGGTTATTACACCGCGTCAAATTTTTAGAAAATGGAGCGAACTCACCCATTTTTCCAAACGTTTCGCCGATTTGAACAGCTATCGGCATCCTCAGTGGAGTCTTGCGTACCTGTGTACTTAACACTTGCACTATCAAAACAAAACTGAATGAAAAAGTTTGAAAGGCTTATTTTCGTTTAATTTTGTAAGCCCAGGTAGGCTGTTTTCCGTAATTCAAAAGGTTAAAAGTTATTTTTGTAAAGATTTTAAAAGGGGGAAAAAAGGAAAAAAGGAGAATGAATGGCATCATTGACTGGCTAATAAGATTATTAGACAGTCAATGATGCCAGGGATGTCCCGGGGGGGGGGTGTTAGTTCGTTATTTTTAAGAGGGGGGACCATATGGGATTGAGTTGTGTCCCGGAGTCCCTGTTGAAATTTAACGGGTGTTTCAGGATCTCTATGGCCTCCAGAAATGGTAGATGTGAGGGATCGGGGTTCTTTATCAGTACTGATGTTTTTTGAAAATCAATGTTATGTTTTTCAGCGATGGCGTGTTCCGCCACCGCTGATTTGTCCGGTTGGCTTAGCCT
>NW_002987548.1:0-1189 GCF_000006295.1 Pediculus humanus corporis | reverse complement strand
CAAAAAAAATTTTTATCTAGTCAGGAAGGGTGGGGAGGGGGTGGCGAAATGGAATCTTCTTGTTTTCCACCCCTGGGTTCTCTCAGTTTGAGAGAATCTAAAAAATGTAAAAATTACGGTAAAGAATCGCGAAGGTCAATAACGGGTCCTCCGATCGTTGTCTTATCGTCAGATTATGATGATAATAACGAATTCGGTCCGAACGGGAAAATCGAAATACTTCAAGATTTGGATCTTTATTACATTCGTCAAATAGCTCATAATCTCAAGGTAAGAAGAGATTTCATTTTAATTCTTAATTCGAAGAAAAAGGTTTTTTCCCCATCGTTTGTTTGTTAGTTTGTTTTCGATTAAAAATGGCGGAGACTGTAATGAGACTGGAAAAATTGGAAAATGATGACGAACGTACGAACGAACGAACGAACGAACGAAGGAACGTATTTGAAAATGGGAAGAAATTAAAGACATGCACGAGAGAGAGAGAGAGAGAGAGAAAGACAGAGAGAGAGAGAGAGAGAGAGAAAGACAGAGAGAGAGAGAGAGAGAGAGAAAGACAGAGAGAGAGAGATTGTTTTATTCGGACATGAAAATAAAAGGGTGACGGTGATAATTGGAAAACCGGAAGTACACAAAATTGATTAAGAAAAAAGAATTTATTTTTATTTATTTATTTATTTAAGTATATTTTTATAATTTATTGTGATGTCTTTGCCAAGATGGCGGTGGCGCGACGAATCATCTGCCAAATAATTTTAATAGTCTGACGTTGACAACGATGGCCAAAAAAAAAAAAAATGGCGGCCATTCCATCCATAGTCCGGAATTAATTAGTGTGAAAATGTTTTTTCGTTGTTTGTTTGTATTTTTCTTCATTTTTTTCTTTCGCTCTCCTCTCCCTTCCTCCTTCTCGAGGGAAAGTACGTTCGATATATATCGATATATCGATTTTTTTGTTTTAAAAAAAAATAGAAATAACTGGCTTTGGGCGTTAATTAAAATTTTAGACGGAACGAGTTTTTGTTTTTTGCGAGAATTTGATTGTTGGTAACGAAAAAAAAAAAATTTGTTGTTGTTGTCGTTGTTGATTTTCGTAACAGGAAATATCGTTCTCGATTTTCTCTCGAAATTAATTAAAAAAAAAAAAAAAAAAACGACAAAAAAATGTTCGAAATTCGTGCGACGATTTTGA
>NW_002987549.1:0-2408 GCF_000006295.1 Pediculus humanus corporis | reverse complement strand
CCTGGCCTTGACCTGCGGTCCGCGCAGGTTCGGCATCAGGTGTCCTAACGTCGCGCTGACGGCTCGGATCTCGGTCCGAGGTGCGCCAGATGTTCCCGAAATGAAGACCGAAATCGATAACAAAACCCAAGTATTTCAGCGAGCCCCCCAATCCGATTCTTACGTTGTCTACGGTTAACGATAAGTCGCGAGGACGCGGGTTTCGCGGACGATGAAGCCCGCAAGCTTCCGTCTTCGGCAGAGACACCCGGAGACCGGTGTCCCGGATGGCCTCCACCGTCCCGCTTCGGCGCGTTCGCGAACCTCTGCCCACCCGCGACCGGTCGCGAGGAGCAGAGTGTCATCGACGTAGCAAGTCAACGATACGCCATCGGGAAGAACGGTCCGGTTGAGGACGCGGTCGTAGGCGACGTTCCACAGGACTGGTCCTAGAACCGATCCCTGAGGCACGCCGCAGAACACGTCCGCCCTTCCCGTCGTTCCGTCCGGTTTCTCGTACGCGATCTTCCTCTCCGAGAGGAAGGACCCTATCACCGACACGAGACAATCGGGCACGGACTTCGACGTTAGCCCGTCTTTTATCGCACACCAAGGTACCGTGTTAAACGCGTTTTTGATGTCGATGGAAACGGCGATCGCGACGCCGCCGAAAGACGTTCGCGACCTGCCACATCGCTCCCGCCTCCGCCGCAGGAGACGCGAGCTTCCGGAACCGGACGACACGGACGGGTTCGCTACTCCCGGCCGGACCGCCCGTTTCCTTCACCTGCGCGCCCCTGCCGCTGCTACCACGATGGAAGAAAGACCGAAGACATGAACCTGAAAAATCAGAAACATTAATCATCGTCCCCCCCCTCGACGACCCCGCGACGACCGAAAGTTTGCCAGACCCCGACCGTCGTCTTCATCGTCGGATCCGTCGTCGTCCCGATCTTCATCTTTGTTTGCATCTTCTTTCTGCCGTTGGGATGAATCGCACGCACCGTTCTTAAGCATGCGAACCATCCTCCAAGAATGACGAGTTTCCGGAGACGAGTTGATCCCCCGCGAAAGAGAGTTCGGTTCATTCCACGCAAGAAGACCTTCACGCTGTCCTTCCGCTCGCATCCCCGTTTGCCCGGATCAGGATGATGAAACCCTGAAAGAAAAGTGCCGAGTTCCACACTTTTTTTCTCCCCGGAAGGTTGGTAAGGTACAAGTCTGACTCTTCGTCTGTGACCGGGGAAAACGGCTCTCAACCGCCGCGCATCGAGAACAAGTCTCTAAATACCCTGTAGGCCGGCGGAAACATTGGGTCAGGGTGTCCCGTCGATGGGGCTGGGAGTCGTGGCGTGCTCCTGTAATCCAGCTACTTGGAAGCCAGGTACAGCGGATGTTTATTCTTAAGCAGACCTGTTCCCTACCAATCTCGGGGTATACGACGTGGACCCCGGCATCTGTTCTTTCTTTTCAGGGAAGCCACTGCGTAAAAAAAAGCTCGAGATGACGGCAACGACTCCGGCGGATGCTGCGACGACGGATTCTCGTAGCTTAGAAGAAGAAGAAGAAGATTTTATTGTTGAGGTGGCAACGACGAAGACGCGGAGGGACTGCGGGGGGATCTCGGAGAAGCCCGGTCTCTGGAGATTTTTTGGAGAAACCGCGATCGCGACTCCGCCCCGGCGCAGAGCATTCTTGATCGCATCCCGGACCCGAACGAGCGCGTCGATGGTCGAACGGCACAACCGGAAGCCGTATTGATTCGGAGAGAGGTCGTTCCTCCCTCCGTCCGCCCCCATGTGACCGATTATCCGCGACGCGACGACGCGCTCGAACAACTTACCCTCCACGTCGAGAAGGCAAATCGGCCGATAAGCGCCGGGCTTCGACGGGTCCCTACCCGGTTTTTCTAGCAGCACGAGGTTCGCCAACTTCCACTGCTTCGGAAACGACGCCTCCTCGAAACACGCGGTGTAGAGCGATGAAAGACGCGAACACATCACCTCGACGGATCTGCCGAGGATCCGGTAGTGCACGCCGTTCGGGCCCGGAGCCGAGCGCTTCTTAGAGGCCGCGTCGAGAAGGATGCGAATCTCCCCCTCGGTCACTCGGTCGCGATCGCGGTCGAAGGCGAAGCCCGCCGGAGGGAACGCGTAAAGCGCGACGCGCGGGAAGAGTTCCGCGATGACTTCGGCGGGAAACTCCCCCGTCATGCCGGCCGTCAGCGGTCCCGACGAACTCCGCAGTTTCTTCGTCACGATGCGGAATGGGAAACCCCACGGATCCGCGTCGACCTCGCTCAGGAGCTCCTTCCAACTCTCCTCCTTCGAACTCCATATCGCTCGGCGAACGCGAACCCGCGAAGCCCGCCACTCCGCTTTGAGTCCCAGCAAAATCGAATCGGTCACGATGCGTTCGTAATCTCCTCC
>NW_002987550.1:0-1443 GCF_000006295.1 Pediculus humanus corporis | reverse complement strand
CATATGTATATTTTTATACATAAAAGCTACCTAGCTTAAAGCTAAAAAAAAAAAAAAAAAAAAAAAAAATTTTTTTTTTATATATAGAAATGCAAAGAATATTTGTACAAACAAGTATAGTTAGTAATTATTATTATCATTAATCATATATATATATATATATATATATATATATATATATATATATATATATATTTAAATCATTTAAGGCTTGTCAAGTTAAAACACTTAAATTTTATAAAAAATAAAAGGAAAAGATTAAGATTAAGAAGAAGAAGAAGAAATGACAGAGAGAGAGAGAGAAACAGAGACAAAAAGGAATTAAATTTTACAACAAAAATAAGAAAATGTTAAGAAGAAACGATTTGCTCTAAAACATTTACCGGAAAAAAAAAAAAAAAAAAAAAAAAAAAGAAAATATTATTATTATTTTTGTACACGTGATCATTTTCATTCGATTGATCACATACTAAATCAATTATTATTATTATTTAATTTTTTTTTTTTTTTTGTCGGTTATTCATAAACGTTATACATAAGTTGGCGAGGTTATTATTATTATTATTATCATCATCGAAAAAAATTATTTATTTAAGTTAATGATTTTTTTTTTGTGTTTTGGCATTAACATTGTTTATTTATTTATTTATTAAAATTTTATTATAATAATAATAATAATAATAAGATGAAGAAAAAGAAGAAGGAGGAGGAGGAGGAGGAAGAGATGGAAGTGAAGAAAATCATCATGAAGAGACGTTGGAAGGACGACGAAAAAGAGAAGAGGAAAAAAAGGCGGGAAGGGGGAGGAAGAGGGCGGGCGGGTGGGGGGGTTTAATTATATGTACACGCGTGTAAAAAAATTTTTTTTGCGCTAAAAATTCTTGTCGAAAAATTTACAAACCGGAAATCGCACATAAAATTTTATAAATATATATATATATATATATATATATATATATATATAAACAATCGTAAAACAAACGGACAAACAACCGGGAGGCGGGGGGAAATAACATATAAAAAAAAAAACAATGAGCGAAACCGAGTTAAAATTTTTTTTTTTTTTTTTTTAACGAATAAAAACGTTTTTTTTAATAATAACAGTAATAATAATAATAATATGTAATATACAAACATTTACAATAATCATGACGAATGTAAAAGAGACTTTATTATTATTATTATTAATTATTAATATTATTAATATTGTTAAAATTGTTAATAATATTGTTATTGTTATCGACGATCAAGTCTTTTTTGTTTAAACAAACATGTACGTGTGTGTGTGTGTGTATACGCGACGCGTACTTACTTACGCATGCTTGCGGTTTTTTTTTTTTTTATTTTTTTACCCACACGTGTGTTTTATGCACGCATACACGTACTTATGTACACGTGTAGCGGTTTTGTTTGAATTTTGTGTGTGTGTGTGTGTGTGTGTGT
>NW_002987552.1:0-1465 GCF_000006295.1 Pediculus humanus corporis | reverse complement strand
AAAAAAAACCGAAGGAAAAACCGTTTTTTCAATCCACAATCCGATAAATGATAAAAAGGTAAAAAATGTTTGTTTAAAAGGTGAAACCGTTCGAATTACCTTTCCCCCCTCTGTCTCTCTTTCTCTTTTTCCTCTCTCTCTCTCGTTTCGGTCCTTTTCTTTTAGGATAAAAAATAAAAACAAAAGGGAAACGATTGAGGAGAGAGAGACAGAGAGAAAAAAAAAGTAAAATTTAAAACAACGATAATGAAAAGTTTGGGGAAAAGGTTAGTGGGGGGGACGAGGAGAGGAAGGGGAAGGAGGAGATTTTTTTGTTTACTGGAGCCACGTAAGAAAAACAAAAAAGGAAAAATGACGACGCGTCAGACTTGCGAAAAGATGAATTACTTTCGAGTGAAACAGAAGAGATTAATGAAGGAAAAGTGTAAAAACGAAAAGTGCGGACGTCGTAACGTACAATTACACTAATTGAAAAACCATCGCATTTAAATTAATTTACGAAAAAAAAGGAAAAAAAAGGGAAGAAAAAGGAAAAAAAGGAAAAAAAATTTTTTTCGTAACGTTAGAAAATGTAAAAACCGAAGAGGAAAAAAAAAATTTTTTTTTAAACGTTTCGACCGGAAATTTGTAATAATAATAATAATAATAATAATAATAATAATAATAATAATAAAGCCAACGGCCATAGCGTGCTGGTCACACCGGTTCCCGTACGATCACCGAAGTTAAGCAGCATCGGGCGTGGTGCAAACTTGGATGGGTGACCGTCTGAGAACGCCACGTGCTGTTGGCTTAAAAGAGCAAAAAAAATGAGAACAAGACAAAGTAAGAACCAAAAAACAAATCTTGTTCTACTGTCGACCTGAGGCAGCTCGACGAGAACGTGAATTTCACTGCTTCTGACCTGGCCACTCCAAAGATGTTAGTCACCGGAGCCCAGTTCAGGAGACAAATCGTTCCCATCGAAAAAGACGGACTCAGGAAGACCTTCAAGAATTGATGTGGTGCTATCTTATAATAAGTGGCACCACCGAAATTCGAGTATTTGTCCCTAAGGAATCGGGTAGAAAACCTCGGATAAATACTTAAAAACTCCGACAAGTAGCCTTGTCGTGTTTAATGGTGGATAATAATAATAATAATAATAACCACGAAAACGACAACGACTACGACGATAATGATGATAATAATGGCGGGGGTGGTGATAATAATAATAATAATAATAATAAATAAACAAATTTAAGTTTTTATTTAAAAAAGAAATAATGAAAACGAAGAGAAATTTTTAATTGGCAATAAATTTCATTTCCGTGGAAAATTTTTCTCAGAACCTCCCCCCACCACCGCCACCACCACCCCACACCATTTTTACGAATCCGCCATTTTGATTTTTTGAAAAAAAAAAAAAACAAATAAAAATCTTATTTGTATTCGTATCGCGTAACGATGATCTCAAGCTCGAAAT
>NW_002987553.1:0-1340 GCF_000006295.1 Pediculus humanus corporis | reverse complement strand
GTTTTTACTCTCGATTTTGTTGTTGCGTTTTTTTTTTAGATTGTTCGTTTGTTTTTTTATTTTTAAACGGATATCGTATCGAAGGGGGAAAAAAATTCTTTCTTTTTTTTTATCGATAATCGATGATAATCAACAGATTGATTGATTGATTTATTTATTTAAAAAAAAAAATTTTTTTCTCAGAATCATCCGGTTAATTTTTGTTGTTATTATCGTCGTTATTTTTTTTTCCCGTGAACTGTTTGGAGTTTTCTCTCTCTCTCTCTCTCTGTCTCTCTCTCTCACAGCATCCGTTTGAGATTTCGTTCATCTCGATACAGCACTCGAATTTTCGTGTGTGGGGGGGGGTTTTCTGTAATGCATTTCTTTTGAAAATTTGGGTCGGTTCGTATTGCGGTTTTTCTTCGTACGATTTTTTTTTTCCCCCTCAATCGTTAATTATCCAAAAATTTTCAGGTTCGAATCGGTTTTTCCAGGTGTTGATCCGTTTTTGTTTCTCTCTCTCTCTCTCTCTCTCTCTCTCTCTCTCTCTCTCTCTCTCTCTCTATGATATTCGAGTCGTATTATTTTTGTCTCGTAAAACAATTTGATCAATCACACGATTAAATTCGATCGATATCAATATTATTATCAATTTTTTTTATTTTTTATTTTTTTTCGATTGCGTATCGTATTTACGAAAGTTAAATAATAATAATAATAATAATAATAATAATAATAATAATAATAATAATAATAATAATAACGCGCGTGACGGTTTAAATCTTTCTCTCTCTCTCTCTCTCTCTCTCTTTCTCTCGAACACAACCTTCGAGTGTTTCGACAACTTTTAACTTTTTTTATAACTTTAAAAAAGCCGGAAAGGTTGGTTGTCGTAGATAAAATAGATAATATAAGCAAACAAATGAAAATTATGTTTGTTTGTTTGTTTGTTTGTTTTTTTAACGTAATTTTGTCTGAATTTCAAAAAAAAAAAAAAAGAAATTTCAATCGTAAAGGTTTGGTTATCAATAGGCGAAAATTATTATTATTATTATTACTATTAAATTTTTCGTTTGTTTCGAATTTGCGTTCTTTTTTTCTGTGTGCGTGTTCGTGTGTTTGTTCTTTTTGTTTTTTATTATTATTATTATTATTCCTTTTTTTATGTTTTTTTTTTTTTTTTTTTTTTTTTTTTTTTTAAGAAAAAAAAAATAATTCTCGAGTGACGGGGTAACTAAAACTCGTTGTTGTATATTAAATTTCTTTTCCTTTTATTTTATATAGTCACTGTTTCAATTCCTGCCTGCTTGCCTACCTTTTGAAGTATTTAATTACACGCGACACTGCTATCAACCGTT
>NW_002987554.1:0-1251 GCF_000006295.1 Pediculus humanus corporis | reverse complement strand
TTTAAAAAATATTAATAATGAAAAGGTAATTTTAACTCACGTAGTATTTTTTGAATTTCCCGCCATTTTAAGTGATCATTTCCGTTGAGTGACGTCAATAACGTTGAACAAAATTTTAATTTTCCCACCTGAAAAATAACAAAAAAAAAAAAAAAAACAAAAGGAAAATATAACATATTAATAAATTCATATTAAAAAAAAAGAGGGGGAGGAAATTTCGTCATCGTTCGTTTTCTCTATCATTATTATTATTATCATTATTATTATCATCGTCGTTATTTTTATTATTATTTTTTTTAATTAAAAAAAAATTCGAAATTTTGTCTTTGGCAAAAAATAAAAAAAAAAAAAGGAAAGGAAAAAAAAGTCATTAAATCAAAAAAACAAAATTTTAACCGGGACAGCAAAAAAAAAAAAAAAGAAAAAAAAATTCAGAGATGAAAATCTAAATTAAAAACATACGGACCACGATTTTTTTTATAAAACAGGTTTGCCAACTTTTTTTGTCTTTTTTTCGTCATTTTTAAATCAAAATCGATAAACCTAACGACCAACAGGCTAGTATCATTATAATCATTATTATTTTTATAAAATGGCGTCGATCCGACGCCATTTTGTAAATCAGTCATTTAACGGAAATGAGTGTAAAAATTAATCACGAATCTTACCCCGTAAGTTTTATTTTTCCCATTTAAATTCGTCCAATTCATTTTATTCGTTGAAATACCTGAAAAAAAAAAAAAAAAAAAATTAAAATTTATTACGTCATCATAATAATTGACGTCATATTTGCAATTCTCACGATTTTATTTTAATTCGTAGAGTCGAATATTAAAAATTTATCCCGAATAAGAAATTTTATTCTTTTTTTTAAGCCTCCTCCCTACTGCCCTTTCGCATCTCCCCTCCCCCCGCTGCTCAATTTTTTTTTTTACCCTGAAAGCATCCCCCTCTTCATCTTCTTCTCCTTCATTAATTATTACAAAAAAAAAAAATTTTTTAATTTTTAACGAGTTTTTAAAATGAATTAAATTTTCACGGTAAAATAAGGCAGAGTGAAAGATGTTAATTTTTTTCTAAAAAAAAAAAAAAAGAAACGGTTAATGTAATTTTTTTTTTCTTCTTCTAATTCTACTTCCGATTTATCGATTCGATATCTCGTTCGTACGACGAAGGATACGTAATAAAAAAAAAAAAAATTTTTTTTTATTACCCCGGATCATTTTCCTACCTGGTATTCTTAGTAAAAGA
>NW_002987555.1:0-1454 GCF_000006295.1 Pediculus humanus corporis | reverse complement strand
CTTTTTTTTTCTCCTACCACGCCTTTTTATTATCATTATTATTATTATAGGCCATTCCAAGAAAATTTCACCACACAATTTTTTTTTTTTTTTTTTAACTTTTCTCCAGGGATCCGAAATTCTTTTTTGCGGCACGTCCCACATTTCCTCTCATTCCTCCACATTACAAACTTCTGTTTCAGCATTTCTCTCTCTCTCACTCACTCTCACACTTCATTTCTCCCGTTGTTCGGATAAGCGGAAAAAGAAGAGAAGGGAGGGGGAGAGAGAGAAAGAGAGAGAAAAAAAACAAATGAAAAAAGTTTTTAGTTTTGTAGTATTCTTTCTTTCAAAAAAAAAATTTTTTTCCATTTTCCATTTGCTTGCTTCCTCCTCCTCCCAACTCCTCCTTCTCCCTCCTCCTCCCTCCCCCACATAAGAAAAAAAAACTTTTCGTCCCTAACGCACCAACCGTTTTTTTTTTTTTTTTTTTTTTTTAATGGGGAATTTTTGTGAAATTTAATGAAATGCCCCAACGAATTTTTAAATTTTTCTTTTTCCACGTTCCGGATAAAGAAAAAAATAAAAATTTTTCCCATTTTCCACAACTTTTTCTCTTTCATAACCGTCTTTGTGTGATATGATTTTTACTCTTACAAAAAGTTCTGATGATGGAAAGATGAAGAAAGAGAATATAACTTTCGACAAAAAAAAAAAATGGCGACGATTTCATAAAACTTTTCATTCCGGTTAATTTCTACGATCGAAACGTAATTCACGGAATTTACGTTCATCCCCGGGAAAAAAAAACAAATAAAATTTCGTATGTGATAAAAAGGATTCCGCCCCTTTTGGTCATCACTCCTCATGACCCCCCGTCGTCGTCATCTTCTACTTCCCCGATTCGAAGTTAGGAACAATCAAAATCCGGAATGATCCGTAACGGATCATTTAATTTCTCTACCGTTTTTTTTTTTTTTTAAATTGTGGTCAGGGTCGAATCTAAATTATCCCTCCGGGGTCAAAGTACACTCAAGGGTTAATCAATTTACACGAACCGCGAGATTTTAAACTCTCTCTCTCTCTCTCTCTCTCTCTCTCTCTCTCTCTCTATCTTTCTCTCTCTACACCTTAAGGCTTTATAATTTCATATCGTATTCATCGACGTAGAATTCACACCTGTCACCCAAATTTTTCCTCTTACTTCCGGTAAACGTCATCACGCATCACGTGACACGACGACAACGACGACGACAGATTTCCACATTGGAAAATCTTTCGAAAAAAAAAAAAAAAAAATCATTTCGAATTTTTCATTTTACCGTTCGCGTTCGCGTCGAGTGTTATTTTTTGTTAATTACGACCTTTTGACCTCTCGTTAACTAACTTCCCCCTCCCCCTACTACACAACAACTCAACCGCGTAATTATTTTTATATTAATAAACTGTTAATAAAATCCCACCGCCACCGCCAT
>NW_002987556.1:0-4220 GCF_000006295.1 Pediculus humanus corporis | reverse complement strand
AGAGAGAGAGAGAGAGAGAGAGAGAGAGAGAGAGAGAGAGAGAGAGAGAGAGAGAGAGAGATAGAGAGAGAGAGGGAGAAAGGGAGAAAGAAAAAACGCAGGGAAACAAAATCGGTTGAGAACTTACGAAAGCTTTGGCTCCGACTCGTATCGACACTTTACAAAAGCTTTTCTATTTCCACAAAAAAATTTTTTCTTTTTTTCTCTCTCGATTTCGTTATGCACTTATTGTCTATCTCTCTCTCTCTCTCTCTCTTTTTTTTCCCCCCCCTCCCCTCAACTTTTCGTTTTCTTTTTCTTCTTCTCATACAAAACTCGTTCATATCACCTGTGGAAGAAATGAATTCGTTTCGAAGTCGTTGTTTCCCCCCTCTCTCTTTCTCTCTCTCTTTTTTCTCTTTTTTCGTTTTTGTCTTCCAGTTAATTACCCGATCTCGCGCTCTCTCTCTCTCTCTCTATCAACTTGAAAAAAAAAAAATTTTCCTTTTCCTTTTCATATCTTTTCTTTTTTCCAGTTAAAAAAATTTCACGGGTGATAAACTTCTTTTTTTTTTTTTTTTTTTTTTCTCCTGACACGAATCGAACGTTTTTCTTTTTTTTTTAAATAACAAGTTTTCTACGATCATTTCCGGTTTTGAAAATTAAATAATAATAATAATTATCATTATCATCATCATCATCATCGCCACCATAATTATCGATAAACTTGATTTTCACTTGTTTGACGAGCAAAAAATAATTTTTTTTAAATTACGAATTTCTCTCTCTCTCTCTTTTTCTCCAGCTAAAATTATTTTCTTTTTTTTAACCTTCCAGCAATTTCGAATTTCGACTTTCCAACTCTTCGGCACTTTTCCCACGTAGTAAATAAAAAAACGAAAAAAAAAAATAATAATAATAAAAACAACCGGAAACGGAACGAAACGAGGTGGGGAAATATAAAAATAAACGAGCAAGTGTTTTTTTTTTTTTTTACATTCATTTTTTTAGGAACTGGAAAAACATGGAAGAAGCAAGTGTCTATAAATGGCGGGATTTTGTCCAGGCCATCGGAGAAGTAAAGACGCCTGCGTTTTATCATGCACAACGAACACGGGTCTTATCAGAATCGATTCGAGACAGCTTTGGCTGCAATCATAAAAAATCTACGCGGGTAGTTTTCCGCTTTCCCCCCCCTCCCGTTCCCGGGGGAGAATAATTTAAATGTAAAAGAGCGCGTGCGCGTGAACGCGCACGCTATACCCAATTCCCGAACGCTTTTTTATAAAAAAAAAATTTTTTTTTTTTTTGGGGTCCGTTCGACGTGACGTGACGAAACGAACGTAGCCCGAACGGCGGAAAAAAGGTTTTTTCCTTTCCTCCCCCTCCCCCTCCACCCCAAAAAAAAATTTTTTTTTTATTTTTTTCTCCCCCTTTTCTTACGAACGTGTCGAAATTGAAATTTCTCAACTCGGGAAGTTTTGAAACACGGGAATGAGGGATGAAAGGGGGGCCAAAAGAAACTTTCTCCGTTTGATTGAATACGACCGAACGTTCGAACGTTCAAACTAAAAATTTGATGTAAAATACGAGCGAATGAAAACTTGGAAATACGTTCACCACCACCGCCGTACGAGGGGAGGGTGAGGGAAAAACGTTCGAAATTCAAATTTGTTGGCAAAAGTCGATTGTCGGATAAAGAGAGAAAAAAGTATTATTATTATTATTATTATTATTTACGCGACTATTCAGAATTTTAAACGTTTTATTTATTTATAATCCGTTCGCACGGACGAAGAAAGGGAGGCGGGAAGAGGAAGGGAAGAGGGGGAAAACGACCGCAAAATTTAAAATCGTCTGCTACTACTATCAATCAATATGTCTGACGATTTTTTGCCAATTACAAACCGAATGTTGTAAACAAAATGTTACAAAAAAAAAAAAAAATTTTTTTTTTTTTTTTTTTTTTTTATTGTTCGCTAAAAAACGAAAATGATAATAATGATGATGATAATAATAATAACTCGTTCATTTAAATTCGATTCGTTTCATTTAATAATAATAATAATAATATATTAATTAAAAAAAAAAACCAAAACCCGACCGACCGACCGACCGACGGACGCAAATTTCCGCCAAACGATAAAAAAAAAAACAATAATCGACTTAAACGAATAAATTTGTCGCAAATTTTTCATTTTGTCGCCGGTTTGCAAGTACGGAATGCTCTCGAAAACGTCGACGTCACGATTCGGAAATGACGTCATTTTATTATTAAACTCGCGCGATTGTTACGATTCATACGACGAATTTTTATTATTTGGGAAAATAATTTTCGAAATCGACAAAAAAAAAAAGGCGTGGAAAAAGAAGAAAACCGAAAGTGTCAAAAGAAAACAAACGGAATTAAATAAGAAGTGTGAAAAGATGTTAAAATAAATTAAAAAAAAAAAAAAAGAAAGAAAGAAAAAAGAAAAAGAAAAAGAAAAACCGCAAGCTTTAAATTATACGGATTTGTTTTAAGAATCGAAAATTTTCGCGCGCTAATTTTCCTCCGAAATTTTCCGAACGAATTTTTAAAAACGTTTTTAAATTTTATTTAAAAAAAAACGTTTAATTTTTCAATCGAACGACCAAAAAATAGCAAAAGAAAAAACTTTTTTAATTGATTAATTCATAAGTTGGCAACTCTTATTATTATTTTATTTTTTTATTTTTCATTAACTTGATTGTTTTTCACGGCGAAACGCATAAAGTGTGTGTGTGTGTGTGGGGGGGGGGAGTGAAAAAGAGAGAGAGAGAGTTAAACGTGGAAGCTGGAAAAAAAAATTTTTTTTAAAATTCCTACAGGATCCTAGAAAAGGGTAGTCGGGAAGAGGAAAATTTGACTTTTTCTATTTTTTATTTAAAAAAAAAAAAAAAAAATTTCACGCAAAAGATTTCTTTTGAAAATTTCGTCATTCATTTCCGCCATGTTTATTTTTTTTTCCCCCTCCCACTCCCTGTCTCCGCCTCCCACCTCCCCATTATTTCCCTTAATATTTCTCCAGATAATTTTCATCATTATTGTTTTCTTTTCTATACATTATAAACCGTCGAGGAAATAAGTAAAAAAAAAAAAAATTAAAAACCTTTTTCAAAGAATTGTTGTTGTTATAAATCATTTTCCTTTTTTCCCGTTATGTAATTTCACCGGAAATAGTTTTTCCCTTTAGTTGTTTGTTAGGAAAAGTAAAAAAGCAAAAAACAAACAAAAATTAAAAAAAAGAACAAAAATAAAAAATAAAAATAAAAAAATAAAAAGCTCAACCATCTGATTTTTAAAAATTTTATTCCCACGAACAATTTTTTAAAAACGTTTGAAAACTTTTTCCCTTTTTTTTTTTTTTTGAAACTTCGCGCCAAAAATTAAAACGAAAAAAAAAAAAAAAACAATTTCCTTTATTTTCTTATTCATCTGATAAAAGTCAGAAACAAAATTTTTTCTTTTTCTTTACGTTTATACTAATTCCACGACTTCCTTTCTTTTTCCAATATTTTTTTTTTTTTTTTTGGAATTTCAAACAAATTCTTTTCTCCAGCACGCACACCCGCACGTACAAACAAAAAACCCTACGTCATAAACAACCAACCATAAGAGACAAACAAAACAATTTTATTATTATTATTATTATCATCATTATAATTTAACGAGAATAAAAAAAAAAAATTTTCGTGTATAAATTTAAATAATAATAATAATTACCGTATAATTTTCCAGAGGGAGGATAGGGAGGGAGGAAGGGAGGAGAGAAAAAAAACTAATTAAAATAAGAAATAGATTTATACATAAAGAGTAAGGAAATCTTGCCAGCTGCAATGGCAACAACAACAACAACAACAACGACAACGACAACGACGACAACGATGACGACAACAAACGTTTTTCCAAATACGGCTTTTCTTTGCTTGTTTGTTAGTTTGTTTGTTTGTTTACGGACTCTATAAAATTAAATAAAGACTAAACGACCCATTAAAAAAAATTAATTATCCAAGATTGATGTTGTTCCAGATAAAAAAGATGAGTTAGGAATGAGAGTCAAAGAGAGAGAGAGAGAGAGAGAGTCAAAGAAAAAGAGAGAGAGAGAGAGAGATGAAAAAAGAGCCTAAGATATACAAAGAATACAAAGAATAAAAAAAAAAAACTCGTAATGTGAAACACTCGACTTATTTTATTTTTTTTTTTCCTTTTAATATAACCC
>NW_002987557.1:0-1151 GCF_000006295.1 Pediculus humanus corporis | reverse complement strand
GATCCCGGTCGATCTCCTCTATCTATCTTGCCCCCCATTTAGTCCTTATCACCCGTTAGGAGAGGATGCGGTCGACAATGTCTTCTCTTTCTTCTTTAACATACCCTTTTGCTCAGGTGGCGAAGTTTTGGTCTATCCCCCCCTTCCTGGCCGCATTCTCTGGAAGCAGGCGAGCTTTCATCCCATTCCCCAAGGCGAGGGACCGGAGGACACTCCCGAAAGGGACTGCCGAACGTCCTGGGAGATGCGTTCTCATCTTCGAGGTGGGGACGGAACGAAGATTAGGGCGGATCTCCCCAACAGATAATCGTGTGGAACGGTAACGTTCTGGCTTACCGGAGAGGGGAGACTGAAATGTAGGTTCCACTCCCACGAGCGTCTCCCCCCCCTCTTCATATAAGCCACGCGCTTGCGACATGCCCAGGAGTTTTAGTGGGTATGGGTTCCCGGTTAGGCTTTCTTTCGAACCATACCGAGCCCCACACTCCCTCCTTCACAAGAAGGGGTCAGTGCGTAACCGCATTTCTCCTGGGTCAACAAAAAAAAAAAAAAAAGGTTAGGTTAGGTTTCGCTCCGACCAAGCGTTTTCGCCGGCCGACAGGGTAATTAGGGACTTGCTCCCGATGCGCGGCAGCTAGAGGCCGTTTCCGCGGTCACGTCCGAAGAGTCAGACCTGTACCCAACCAACCTTCCAGGGGAAAAGAGAGTGTGGGACTCGGCACTTTTCTTTCAGGGTTTATCATCCTGCTCCAGGAAAACGGGGGTGCGAGAGGAGGATCTTCCTGCGTGGGATGAACCGGCTCCTTACGCGGGGGATCGACTCGTCATTCTCGGGGGATGGTTCGCACGCAAGTGCGATTCATTTCTACGGCGGAAAGAAGATGCGAACAAGATGAAGATCGGGACGAGGATGGATCCGTCGCTAGCCACGACGTCGAGCTCCGCACCGGTCGGATTCTTGCTCTTCGGACCCCAAGAGTCAAGGCGGCAGGGGCGAAACGTGGATGGACTGCGGGAGATGTTTCGTCGAGCCCGCGTCTCCGAATTTCCTCACCGCGTCCAGAAGCTCACTTCGTCCCTGCGGGGAGGCGGGAACGGCGTGGCAGCCAGACCGTCTCCCGAGGCACGAGGGAGAAAGGATCGTCCCGGTA
>NW_002987558.1:0-1344 GCF_000006295.1 Pediculus humanus corporis | reverse complement strand
ATTTCTGTCTCTTGATTTTATTCTTTTATCTTTACTCTTTATGTAACATTGTTCACTAACGAGTATTGCCTAGGAAAGGTTCTACTACTTGCAGCTATAAAGCTTAAAATTATGTTCCTGATAAGAAGTCAATGTGAAGAGATTCAACAGTCTACCATACAGAAGACATAGCACCTACTACTACTCAAGGAGTCTCAACCTGGACGGAACCATTCAGAACCCGACATAGGAAACTGTCAAATCCGAACAAGAGGAGAAAACAAATTCTTTTTTCAAAATAATTGTTTTCCGTCTTAAGGGGGGAGGTGTTATGATCCCGTACTCAATATTCACATTTTCAACTTTTTATAAACAAAAGACTGGCGACGAACTCAAATTGTTCTTCTTTAGAAGCTTCGCTTCTAAAGACTCCTTCTTTTATTTTATTTGCAAGTGTTTGCTCGAACATTCGAAACAGTTGACTGACGAAAGACAAAAGTAATATAGGCAAGCTACACAGCTTGGCGTCGGTTCATTTGATTTTTAGTCTAGCTGTAATAAGTTCTTGTTTATTAATATTAGTTTTGTGATAGTTTTAAGTGCTTGTTCATTACTTACAAAAATAAAGAACGAACCGAATATAACAATATATATATATATATATCAAAAAAAATTACATTCGAAATTAAAATAAAATTAAAAAAAAACATGGCACAGCTGTCGGCCCGACGATTCAAAATGTCATTTTCAATATATGTAATATAAATAAAAATGTGCGTACGTATGTGCGTGCTTGTATGCGAGTGTTTGAGGTATCCTGACTTTAAAATTGAAAAAAAAAAAAAAAAAGGAAGTTAATGTGATTTTATATAACGGTGACGACGAGAACGGGAGGAGAAGCAACAGCAGAAGCAGCAGCGACAGCAGCAGAGGCGACGACGGCGAAATTTTTTTTTCTCTTTTTTTTTCCTTCTCCTCCTTCTCCTCTTCGTCTTCTTCACCCCCCCTCTTTTGTATTTTTCTTTTTTTTCTTTTTTTTTTTTTTTTTTTGCCTCCCTCTTTGTTTTCATTGTTCTTACGTCTTTTTCAATACGGCAATAAGTCACATTTTTTCGTAGGGGTCATCCCGTCTGGACACTTTCATCCCTTTTAAGAACCTTTTTTTTCACTTTTTCCTTTTTTTTATTTCATTATTATTATTATTATCACATATATATATATTTTTTAATTTTGCGAACCGCGATTTCGTTATAGGGAACGACGAATGACGACAGAGGGAATGAAAATTTTTTAAATTTAAAGGGCTGTCGTGTCATGGAAGGGGAGGGGGGTCAATCGTCGCAAGGGTGCGAACACAAAAAAAAT
>NW_002987559.1:0-1340 GCF_000006295.1 Pediculus humanus corporis | reverse complement strand
AAAGCTCTAAAATCTTCACGAAGAACTGAAATCATTTTAAAAATAAAATTATTATTATTATTATTATCCAATGGAAATCGGAGTGAAAAAAAATTGTAACAAAAAAAAAAAAAAAAATTCTTCGGATAATCTCCTCCCTCTGCCTCGAACCTTTTTATATATTTTATTCGTCTGGTCTTCTCTTCGTGATTTTTATTACTTTTTATATCCAAATAAAACTTTTTGCCTCGGGGGGGGGACGGGGGGAAAAAGAAAAAAAAAATTTTTTTTTTTTCTTATCGGACCTAATGGAATGGAAAAAAAAATTGTGGCTTAAAAAAAAAACCGTCGGTTTAATTTCTTTTTGGACTTGGATTCGTTAAAATTTTTCCAAATAATAATAATAATAATAGCGAAAAGGTTTTGTGAATGTTTGCAATAACCCTTGTTAATGACGTATAATGAATGTAACGAAGTTAATAATAAAAAATATATTAGGTGACGTCGCACGCAAACAATAATAATTATCCTTGTGGCCTATTGTCCATGTTTATGACGTCATCGTTTGAAAAAAAATTTTTTTTTTATATTTAAAAACTGCTGTCACATTAAAATTTCTAATTTACGTTGTTTTGGTAAAGAGTCGACCTCAATTACGTAAGATATCCATAACGAAACAACAACTACTTCCAAATTTTATGTTTTAATAATAAAAAAATTTTTTATTAATGTTGTTGTTGTTGTTGTTGTAATTGTACAAATTAATTATAATTTAACGAGTGTTTTGAAAATGATTTTAAAAAAAGGTGGTGGGGGAGGGGAGCATTAAGGTAAGGGGGTCATATTTAGGTCAAAAGTAAACAACACCAAAAAAAAAAGTATGTCATTATGCTTATAAAACAAAAACAGTAGCGTATAAAGGTTTTTTCCGTTTTTAAAATTAATGACAAAACAAAAATTGGATTTTTTTAAAACAAGTTGAGGTTGTCTTAAAAGCTCTTCAGTTTCTTTTTACTCGTCGACAATCACTACCACCGCCATCACCATCACCATCACCTCCATTTTTTTAAATACATTTTCTTTTCAAGCACGTCACTCCTTATAATAATCCCGTTACATATAAAAAAAAAAAACTCGTAACCATAATCTTTTCCATTTTATTTAAAAAAAAAAATCCTCCTGTTTTTTTTTTTATGCTTTCCTTTCAATGATTGACATCATTTATCATTATAAAAGACTTAAGAACCACATTTTTTTTTTTTTTTTTAATGCAACAACCTCATTTCCAAAACCTTTTTTTTTTTTTTGGTTAACAAAAAAAAGGAAAAGAAAAAAGGAAAAAAAAACGTTAAATATATCAT
>NW_002987560.1:0-4077 GCF_000006295.1 Pediculus humanus corporis | reverse complement strand
AATGATGATGATGATGATGATGTTTTCGTAAAGATATAAAACGATAATTATATTCGATTATAAAAGTACGAATATCGTTACGACGGAAATGAAACAAATCTCACGATTGTTATCCGTTTACAAGAAAGAAAATGGCGGAAGGACAGTTAAAGTATAATAATTACTTTAAAATTTCCTCCCCCCCCTCCCCTCGTATTAAATTTTTAATAAAATTTTTTTTTTCCATTTTTAATTTAATAACAAAAAAAAAAAAAAAAAGGAAATTCAAAGGAAACGTCAATCAATTTCCCATGAAATATAAAACGGTTTTATTGGAAATTTGATATCGTAGAATATTCATTATCATCATCATCATCATTTTTCTCATTCACTTGTAATTATTTAAATTAAAATATGAATTTTCATTATCCTATTATCATTATTATCATTATTAATATTATTATTATTAATGAATATTTAACCAATTACTCGAATATCGAATAAAACTCGAAAATCGTAAATTCGGATTGATTTGATACCAAAAAAAAAAAAAAAAGCAGAAAACTTTTTTTCTTTTTAATTTTTCATCTCGCGGACGTTTCTTTCCCCCTTCCCTGACACCACCACTACCACCCCCCACTCCTCTTCTTCATTCTCCTCGCTTTACGTTTTCATATATTTTTGACTGGGAAAATTTTTTCTCAAGCTTTTAGACTGATTAAAAAAAAAAAAATATAAGAAATTTTTTTTTCGAATACAAAAAAAGAAAAAAAAAATGAAAACTTTTCTTCGTCTACGTAGTAATAAATGTCGAATTCGGAAAAGCGGAAAAACGGAAAAAAAATTTGGAAAATGAAAAATTTTTACTCATTTTAATAATAATTTCCCGGAATGAGAAAAAAAAAAAAAAAAAAAAAATTGGAAAAAGTGAAATTGAAATAATATTTTTTCCCCTTCCACCCTTCCCCTCCTTCTCCTCCTCCTTCTCTTTCCGTCCCGTTTCGTCCCCCCGCCCCCTCCTCCTTTCGGAAAAAAAAATCCTATTAAAGTTTTTCCGAAAAAAAAAAAAATTTTTTTTTTTACTAATTTTAAACTTTGCGCGACAGATTTTAACTTTTCTTTTTTTTTTCTTTCTACCGACAAAATTTCCCGCAATGGATTTTTCAATTCAAATAATTTTTCTAATCATGATTATTATTATTATTTTAACTTTTTTTTTTATTAACCCGACGTCGTTTCTCCCCACCCAACCCCCCACGTTTTTCCGAAAATTTTCTTTTATTATAATTTTCCGCGGTTTTTTTTTTTTTTGAATTTTAACGTGTCCGATCGACATATAATTTTCCTTCCACGTTTTTTTTTTCGTCGCAACCGACGCGACTACTACGTGTATAACATAAAAAAAAATTTTAATTTTCTAATTCCACGTCTTATTTTCAATTATTTAGTTATTTACCCGATTTTTTTATTTTTATTCGATTACGTATTATTTTTGTTTCCCGCGTAAAATTCGTCAAATATAAAATTTTGTTTTTTTTTTTTTTTTTTTTTTTTTTAGGGGAGGGGAAGGGAACGTTAATAATAAACAAAATTCATGAGAAATTATTTTTCTCCCTCCCTTTCCCCCCACAGCTCCCCGGGGGGCATTAAAAAAAAATTTAAAAATATATAAAATATCGAAAAAATAATTACTCACCACAAAAAAAAATTTTGAAATGATATTTTTTTCTTTCTCCTCCTTCTTCTTCTTCTTCCTTTTTTTCTCTTTTTTTTCCTTTTTTGTTTAAAATTTAAATTTTTCCATATTTTATTTAAATATCATCGTCCGCCGTAAACAAATAAAACAAAAAAAAAAATTTTCAAATCGTTTAAAAAAAATGTTCGTCTTCGTTCTTAAACTTTATTCCATCAACTGGAGAATGGAAAATAAACTCTTTGTGTATACGTGAGTCTGAAACAGCAGAAGACATGCGCTAAAACTTTTTTCCTTTTTTCTTTTTTTTTTTAAATAAATACATAAAAATAAATAAATAAATAAACGTATTCGAATCTATATGATTTTTTAAACGTTTTTCATTCCCTTTGTCGTGGTTTTATTAATATTATTATTATTATTATTATTTACACGTTCACAAAACCGGAAACGGATTTCGATAAAAAAAAATTTTTTTTTTGTCTCCATATTTTATATGTCATTCAAACGCATTTTATAAATAAACGACTTTGTTGTTTTTTTTTTTTTTTTCTAATGTTGGTACCCTCGTTTCCATGTTTTCGTTAAATTAAATAATTATTTAGAGTAATATGACGTCACGTTGTTAATTTAAATGGCGGTTTGCATTTGAAAGGTAAAAAAAAAGTTTTTTCTGACCTTTTAAAACCTTTTCAACGGTTTTTCAAGTAAAAAAGAAAGAAAACCTAAAAAGGTTTTCTTACGAATTCAAAACAAAAAAAATTTTCCTCAGAAAAACTTTGTTACCCTTTTTGTATATTTTCAACGTATTATTATTATTATTACTATTAATTTTGCAAAAAAAATTTGTTATTACAGAAAAAAAGCTAAAAAAAAAAAAAATGAAAGAAACATGCAAACACGTATGAAATTTTATTATGCATTTTATTTTCTGCTTACACGTTTTTTTTTTTCCTTCACTTCAATATTTTTCATGGCGATAAAAAAAAAAAAAAAAAAAAAAAAAAACAGAATCGCTTTCGCTTTTTTTATTCGAAATATGGTTTCTTAATTCAAGCACGAACGAACGAACGAACGAACGCCACATGCGAAAACCCACGCCATTACGCAGTTATACCAACCACACACGTTCGCACACGCACGCACGCACTCACGCACTCAAAATCGTCATTAAAAACTTATTAATTCGTAAAATTTTTTTAATTAAATTTTTTTTAAACACTCGTATCAAATTCATTTCCTCTCTCTTAATTTAAATAGTAATAATAATAACGATAATAATAATAATAACGATAATAATAATAATAACGATAATGATGATGACGATAATGATAAAAATAATAATGATAAACTCAATTTATATATAAATGAATTAATAAAAAAAAAATTAAATTAAATTGATAAAAATATTATTCTTATCTACTGCCACGGTTCTTCCCCCTTCCTCCTCCTTCTCTTCCCCCTCCCCCCATTCTCTCTTATTTAACACAACAACAAATAAATAAATTATTATTATTATTATTTCAAATTTAAACAAATAAAGAGAAAGAAAAGAATTAAAATTAAAAAAAAAAAAACTCATTGTTTAAATAAATCTAATTTTCTTTATCGTTTGTTATTATTATTATTATTATTATTAAACTTTCTGCTCGTTGGAAAAAATGAAAAAAGAAAATTTTCCGGCTTTTCTTTTTTTGCAACGTTGCCATTTTTACCGAAAAAAAAATCTGCTTTATTCGAAATGAAATTTTCTTTTTTTTCTTTTTTTTTTTTTTTTAATAAGAAATTTTTATTTTCCGTACCCGTGTTTCCTTCTCCCTCTTTCCACCTCCAACCCCAACCCCTATTTATCTCTCTTTCTCCCTCGCAATACTTTCTCTCTCTCTCTCTCTCTTTCTTTTCCTTTTACGCGATTTTCATCGTTTCCCCGACGACACGTGCGTTTTCTTCTTCCTCCTCTTTTTCTCTCGTCCTTCTCTCTAACTTTTATTTATTTATATATATATTTTTTTTCTTTCAAAACCGGAAATCCCTTTAAAAATAAATACAACCGTTTCCGGCATTACAAATAATCTTTAACGATTTATAAATTTCTCCGAGAAGAAAATTTTTTTCTTTTTACTTGACCCCGCCATCATTTTCATTCTTTTCTCCCTTCCCCACCACCACCTCCACCACCGACATCCCGTTTCATTCCCTCTCCTCTCCTCTTCTCTCTTTTTATTTTTAATTAATTAAATATAATATTTTAAATAATAAAAATAATAATATTAATAATAATAATAATAACCGAAAGAAAAAACAACAAAAATAAAATTTTTTTTGTTGCTATAATTATTATTATCATTATTTTGCTATTTTTTTTTGTTTTGTTTTCTTTTAACGATGACTACGATAATAATAAT
>NW_002987561.1:0-1298 GCF_000006295.1 Pediculus humanus corporis | reverse complement strand
TTTTATTAAGAAAATTTCTTCCTCGAAAAGGGAGAACAACAAAAATTTCTCAAAATTAAACCTGCTACGAATTTCCCGCCGGAAATTAATTATCAATTATCTTCTGCTGCCGCTGCTGCTGTTGCCGTACTTGCTCGAACGTTTCAAAATTTTACTTTATCCTTATTTTTATATTATTTTTTTTACCACGTGATCCGCGAATACGGTCCATTTATAAACAATTACCGTCTCAAAACAATTAAAAAAATTTACCATATAGGCCTTGAAAACGTAGTAATAATAATAATAATAATAATGGTAATAATTTTCTTTTCGATTGTCATTCGTTTTGTAAAAAATTTCATTATCGTCGTCATTATTACTATTATTATTATTATTAATACTACTACGGTGTTATTAAAAACAATAACTTTTGCATTTTTTTTTTTTTTAATGGTTACGCCAGATAATTTGTCAATAACACTAAAAAAAATTACAATTTACAAACGAAATAATAATAATAATAATAATAATAATAATAATAATAATAATAATAGCCCAAGTTATACATGCAGAAGAAAAAACTACAAAAAAAGGAGTTCTGAAAAGGGCAAAACAAATCGTCCAAGAAAATAAAGAAAATGAGATAATGGAAGAAGGGCAACTTGCAACTTATAATAGCAAAGCCCAATCTCAGAAGAAATTAATAGGCAAATGGGAACAGAAAAAATTACATGGGCAATACCTAAAAAGAATAAATGCCGAAGATATTAATAAGAAGAGCACGCACAATTGGCTACGGCGTGGAAAACTTAAAATTGAAACGGAAGCGTTTATTACAGCGGCTCAAGATCAGGCATTGCGGACCCATAACTATGAGAAAGTAATTCTCAAAGTCCGCCAAGATGACAAGTGCCGAATTTGCCAATCACAATCGGAAACCATCGATCATTTAATTTCCGGTTGTCCGATATTTGCAAAACATGAATATCTGGAGAGGCACAATAAAATTTGTCAATATCTTCATTGGAGTATTTGCCGAGAATATGGAATGGATGGATTACCCAAGGAGTGGTACAACCACATTCCAAGCCCGGTTACAACAGTAGGTCCATGCACAGTTCTGTATGATCAACAAATCCACGCTCTGACGGAACTGTGCCAGCCAACAAACCGGATATCATACTCACGCATAATGGGGAAAAATGGTGTAAGTTATTGAGGTATCCGTGCCGGCAGAAAAAACACCACAGCCAAAGAAGCAGACAAAAGCTAAATATAGAATTTGGAAATCGAATAACCAGGATGTGGGGAAAAAA
>NW_002987562.1:0-1430 GCF_000006295.1 Pediculus humanus corporis | reverse complement strand
TGGAGTAGATGAATCTGAAGAGTGGATACTTATTCTCTTCAGAGGACAATTCGATAGCATTATCACAATCATCAATAAATGCGTTAAGTTGGTTCCTTTCTCCGGAAAAGAAATTAGGAACTAGACTACACAAGAAATCAAGGGGTATTTGGGATGGGTTGAAAAGTTTAGGCATTGTTCACAAAATGAGTAACCTATTACTACTACTTACAATATAAAGAAATTCTGATAAAGAGTTAAAACCCACCAACATGAAACGAATTACTTAAGAATTCTCCGGTTTCTTGTCGTTCAGAATGATCCTACCGACTGCGCCAAAATTTTAATATGTTATATTCGGTTCGTTCTTTATTTTTGTAAGTAATGAACAAGCACTTAAAACTATCACAAAACTAATATTAATAAACAAGAACTTATTACAGCTAGACTAAAAATCAAAATGAACCGACGCCAAGCTGTGTAGCTTGCCTATATTACTTTGGTCTTTCGTCAGTCAACTGTTTCGAATGTTCGAGCAAACACTTGCAAATAAAATAAAAGAAGGAGTCTTTAGAAGCTTCGCTTCTAAAGAAGAACAATTTGAGTTCGTCGCCAGTCTTTTGTTTATAAAAAGTTGAAAATGTGAATATTGAGTACGGGATCATAACAGTATATATTTATTTGAGTGCACGTACGAGCGAACGCACGCACGCACGCACGCACGTACGAACGCTTGCACGAGCGCGTAGTCGTGATTAAATTTCATTTTTGTATTTCCCGTTCTCCCGTCCGTTCCTCACTCTCCCCTCTCCCTTTCCCTCCCGCATTTTTGTATTTTTCAAATCGAATTTGTCTCGCCGAAACATTTTTTTTTTCGGGAGATGTTTGTTTTATGCATTTCGTAAATCGGGAATAATTTTTATGGATTTATTTGTTTCAGACATGTTACGAAATGGAACGGTACCTAAAAGATGAGCCAAAGCTTCAGTCGTACAAAAAACTACCGACGGAATTAGATTCGTGGAATATAATAGGTCCACCGGGCGTTATGGCAACGAGTTGGGAAGTAACAAAAGTCGAAGTCGTGGATCCATTGTTACAATTGGACGAATTACGTTTGAAAGATAAAAATGTAGATAATGTTGTTAGTAGTAGTGGTATGGGTTCGGGAAGCAGCGGGTGTAGTCGTATTTCGTGGGACACTTCCCTTAGTTGTGCCGTAGTCGTTAAACAAGAGCCGACGGATCGCGACGAAGATGAAGAATACGAGGATCTTTTCGAAACGACACACATAAATGTTAAAACCGAACCCGGGGAAGGACAGACGATGTTGACTCCTCCGTCAGCCCTGAAAGTGGTCAGCACAGCAGTAGCAGTAGCAGTAGTCAAGATTTAAATCTCATACTCGTCGCGCTTTTCTTCAGCTACAAATTCTCCGTGCGTGACGCATC